>NC_061865.1:43670101-43679408 GCF_907164915.1 Impatiens glandulifera | reverse complement strand
GAATTTCTGGTTAAAAGTAGCATGTTTTTGTAGAATATTTGATGCCGGTGTAGGGCCCATTGATAGTGAACGTCAGTTGTCGCGCGAGCCTGCTCATTAATCTCGTCCATGATTCTGCTGACGAGGTCCTCCGCCGTTTGCCGGGTGTGTTCATCCGCGGATTCTTCATCCACCTTTAGTCTGTCCGAGCCGGCATCAGTATCATCATGTCGGACCGATTGTTCTTTGACCAGCGGTCCTTTCCCTTTCCCGGTCTGATCTTCTTCGATGTGTTGTGAAATGGTTCGGTCAGAGCTTGATGCCGAATTTTCAGTGTTCGGGGTGTCGGACTGCAGATTAGCCGATCCGGTTGTTTGCTTCTCCCTCTTGCTTCCGGATTTTTCTTTGACCGGAACTACTTTCTTACTAGCTCCTTTCTTCCTTTGGCCGCTTGTAGAACCGGAGGCCTTCTCTTTGCCTTGCCTGTCCTCCGGTTTGATGAACTGATGGGATTTTATCATTTTGCTGGGGGCGAGGAGAACACCAGGGACGGTGTTAATGTTGAAGTGACGCATTATTTTACCAAGTGGGATGGTGTATCCGATTCTGCCTATCTCGTGTGTGTGCTGCTTCAACCTGAAACAAACCACTTCCACACTTGAACTCGGTTCAAGGGTTTGTGACAATTTGTGTAGTATTGAAACCTCGGTGTTAATCTCTAACTGGATTAATCACCAACCTTTGAGTGAGATGCGCTAACCGGCCAGACCCCGGTCCTCCAGCCGCGACCTAGTTCCTAACAATTGGTATCAGAGCAGTTAGTTTCAATACTCAAGCAAGCATGTCGTTTGATAGGACCCCAATGCTAGAAGGTGACGACTTTGCCAACTGGAAGGCACGCATGCACCTGCATTTAATCACCATGGATGACGAGATGCAGTTCATTCTAGCTGAAGGACCGATAATTATTGATAAAGACAGAAAGGATTGGACAGCTGAAGATATGAGAAGAAATAATCTGGATAACCATGCCAGAAACCGCATCTCTAACGGATTGGACAGAAATACGTGTCGCAAGGTCAGAGATTACAAAACCGCAAAGGAAATATGGGAAGCGGTGATTCAGATTCATGAGGGAAATGAAAGAACCAAGGAAAACAAGATAATGGTGGCTACCCAGAAGTTTGAAAACATCAAGATGAGACCAGGAGAAACAATGAGGGAATACAGTGACCGGTTCACAGGTGTGATAGACGAGCTAGCAACTCTTGGCAAAAAATATGACAACAAGGAAGTCATCATGAAAGCGCTAAGATCTCTTCCAAGTGCATGGGATATAAAGACAATGGTGATGAGGGAATCAAACTGTCTAAGCAAGATGAAGCTACACGATGTATTCGAAAATTTTAAGGCATATGAGTTTGAAATGAGATCTAGGACTGAAGAAGAAGAATCAACCTCAACCAGAGCATTGGTCACATCCACAGAACCGGTTGCTCCTGCACCGATCAGAACCACTGAACAGTTCACCGAGGATGCCATGGCAATGCTTGCACAAAAGTTTCCGAGATTCATGAAGAGAAGCCAGCCCACAAACAATAACTATAACTACGGTGATAAATCTAATGTTAGATGTTATAACTGCAATTGTTTGAGACATTTTAGGTGGGAATGTAGAAAACCAAGACGAGATAGCCGGAAACCGGAGGATCAGAATAACCGAAACAATTATCAACAAACCGGTGAAGGAAGTGAAGTTCAGAAAGCACTGATAGCCGATGATGGAGGAAGTTTATGGGCTCAGTGACAGTGATGATGAACTCACATGTCTCATGGCAAATGAGGAACATGTATTTGACTCTCCTTATGAAGAATTTACTAAAGATGAGTTATATAATGCACTAAATGATATGGTAGCAGAGTATAAGAAACTATTAACACTATTACCTACTCAACTCAACTTTGGAACCGATCCCATAGCACCTACCTTGACCGAACCAAAGATCATAGAACCTGATGAAATCCTAGAAACCGATGCAGCACTTGAACTATCCTCTGAGACCGAACAGCTCAAGGAGTCAGTTCAAGAGTTGACCGAGGAGGAAAATGCCCGAATCCAGTATCGAATGGCCGCATAGAAAAGATCCAGTGAAATGGTGAACAGAATGTGTAGTTATAAAAGACACCCTAAGTGCATGTTTGGTCTAGGATACAAAAACAACAGATCCAACAACCGGAACCACTTCGACAAAATGAGGCTCACAAAGGATAATCTCCCCTTTGTAAGTTTTGTCAGAAGTTCCTTAACCGTTGAAGAGGAATTAAGTGCCTCACATCCGACAGACAAACTAATCTATGTAGATCCAACTGATTCTGAAAAATGGCTTCACCCTGAGAAAAGAAAAGTCAACCGGTTCAAAAGTAGGTAAGCCAACTCACAACCGCATAGGACAAACCAAAGATCATCCCCAAATAAGGCCCTCTTAGGAAAGCAGAAAGACTCCAAACCGAGTGCAAGAAAATTAGTTAAAACCTTAACCGGGAAAGTCGTCCGACTTGTCAAAATCTGGATACCTAAGGGACTAATCGCTTGTGGACCCAAGTAAATGTGGGTACCAAATATTTGTAAATATGTACATTTTACAAGATATGAAGAAACGGCTAGGAAACTCTGAATGGTACCTGGATAGCGGTTGCTCCAGACACATGACTGGAAACAACAGTCTTCTAATCGACATCAGAATAGAAACCGGTGCAATGATTATATTCGGTGACAACTCAAAAGGTAGAACTATGGGCAAGGGTAAGATTGTCCATGGTAACTTAACAATTGATAATGTACTCTTAGTTGAAAACCTACATTTTAACCTGTTACGCATTAGCCAGATGTGTGATGCTGGATACACTATAGAATTTCTAAAACATGCATGCATAGTTAAAAACTCTCAAGGCATCATATTGTTGACCGGAAATATGCTAGGAAATATTTACAAGGTAGATTGGAAAAATAAAGTAGAATATCTTGTTTGCATGGTAGCTAAAACCGATCAAACCTGGCTGTGGCATAAAAGGTTAAACCACTTAAACCTGGAAACTTTAAACTATATTCGCGGTAAAAAGTTAGTTGAAGGAATTCCTGATATAGTATTTAATAAGGATAAGGTCTGTTCCGCATGTCAAATGGGTAAACAAACCAAGTCAACCTTTAAAAGTAAAGGACACATTTAATCTAATCGATGCTTAGATCTTCTTCATATGGATCTATTTGGACCAATTAGAGTCGTCAGCTTAGGAGGCATGCTTTACACTATGGTAGTTGTTGATGACTATTCTAGGTATACATGGATAATATTCTTTCCATCCAAATGTGAAACCACATCATATTTAATTACACTGCTTAAACGTCTGCAAAATGAAAGATCAACACGCATTAATAGTATTAGGAGTGATAGAGAAACCGGATTTACAAATAGTACTCTAAATGCATTCCTTGATGAATCCGGTATTAGACACTAGTTATCTAGTGCTACGACTCCTCAACAGAACGCCCTGGCCGAGAGAAGAAACCGAACTCTCAAGGAAGCCGCAAGGTCCATGATAGCCGATTCGGGTATCGCTTAGAAATTCTGGGCTGAGGCTATCAATACAGCATTTCACACACAAAACTGGTCTCTAATTAACAAGTTTCACAACAAAACACCGTATGAAGTATACTTTGATAGGACTCCTAACCTTAAGTACCTTAAGATTTTCGGTTGTAAATGTTAAATTCACATAAATGGCAAAACCTATCTATCCGCTTTTGATGCAAAATCCGATATTGGGTTCATGCTCGGTTACTCAGCAGTGAGTAAAGCATATAGAGTATATAACACTAGAACTTTAACCGTGGAGGAATCACTTCATGTCGTTTTCGATGAATCGGTTAAAAGCAACACTGCATCATCCTTTGATCTACACATCAGATTTGAAAACAACAATATCCATTTTGATAGTGAAGATGAGATTCCGGTTTTCAGACGGTTTGTCCATGACCAAATGGGTGATAATGAAACCCAGCCGGATCAAGCTGTCATACGGCAGGAAGCTGACACCTCGGTTCAAACTAAGGAAATCGGTCAGTCTGACACTCCTGTTCAGCCTAACGATGTGTGTAGTCTTGATCAAGTAAACGGTGATTTGGTAGACGCTCCTGAACCGAATCTCAAAAGAAACATGAATCATCCTCCTGGGCTAATTTTAGGTGACCCTTCAAAACCTATACGAACTAGGCGACAAATTCTGGAGGTATACTTTATTTCCGCGTTTATATCCCAGATTGAGCCAAAAAGAGTGGATGAAGCATTGTCAGATCCGGATTGGATCTTGGGAATGCAAGAAGAATTAAACCGGTTTGAGAGTAACAAAGTCTGGTACATAGTCCCTAGAACGAAAGATCAACCGGTCATAGGAACGAGATGGGTATTTAGAAACAAACTCAATGAAGATGGTTTGTCACGAGGAACAAAGCTAGATTAATGGCACAAGGATACAAACAGGAAGAATGCATTGATTTTGAAGAATCATTTGCCCCTGTAGCTAGGATTGAAGCTATTAGGATTTTTCTAGCCTTTGCTGCTTTCAAAAACTTTAAGGTTTTTTAAATGGATGTTAAAAGTGCATTTTTGAATGGTGACCTATGTGAAGAAGTATATGTTGAACAACCACCCGGTTTCAAAAATGTTGAACTGCCCAACCATGTATACCGCTTAAACAAAGCTTTATACGGTTTAAAGCAAGCTCCTAGAGCCTGGTACGATACACTAACCGCATTTCTGCTAAAAGATGATTTCACCATCGGTTCGGTGGACAAAACACTTTTTAAATTTGATAAAAATGAACATATCCTACTTGTTCAAATATATGTAGATGATATTATCTTCGGTTCAACCGATCCTAAGTTATGTGATAAATTCTCAACCTTGATGACTAACAAATTTGAAATGAGTATGATGGGATAATTAAGCTTTCTTCCTAGGCCTTCAGGTTAAGCAACTCGAAGAAGGAACTTTCATAAGCCAACCCAAGTATACTAAGGAACTTCTAAAGAAATTCGGGATGGATACATGCTCTTCAGCCGCTACTCCAATGAGCTCATCGGTCAAATTGGACAAGGATGATGATGGTCAAGCAGTAGATCTGACCGCTTACCGAGGAATCATCAGTTCTCTCTTATACCTAACAGCAAGTGGACCGGACATATTATTTGTGGTCGGTGTGTGCGGGAGATCCCAGGCTAATCCAAAACAGTCTCACTACATAGCTGCAAAGCGAATCCTGAAATACCTAAAATGAACTCCTGAAGTCGGTCTATGGTATCCTAAGGACTCATCTTTCAACCTCACAAGTTACTCAGATGCGGACCATGCAGGTTGCAAGGTTGATAGAAAAAGCACCAGCGGAACATGCCAATTCCTAGGTGATCGGCTTGTGTCATGGAACAGCAAGAAACAGACATCGGTGGCCACATCAACCGCAGAAACTGAATATCTGGCAGCCGGAAGTTGTTGTTCACAACTTCTATGGATTCAACAACAACTGAAGGATTTCGGTATCACAGCCGAAGAGTCTTCGATATTCTATGATAATACAAGTGCCATAGCAATTACATATAATCCGGTGTTACACTCTAGAACCAAGCACATTGACATAAGGCACCACTTCATCCGGGAACATGTCATGCTGAAGCATATCCGGCTGGAATACGTATCAACGGAACAACAAGTAGCCGATATCTTCACAAAGCCTCTACAGGAAGCTAAGTTTTCTCAATTCAGACTCACACTTAGTTTTACCGATATTAATCAAATTATCTCCAAAAATGTTTAAAAGGAAAATCGGTTCGAACAGACAAAACCGATAGTTCCTCCTAACTGTCGGATTCCAAATTCACCAAGGTATCTATGGAAGAACCGCTTTGTCTATCAGTTAGAGTAAACCGACCGGTTACTTAGTGCATACACCAATTAACCGCATCAGAACGAATGAGTGAAAACCAACCGGTTTAGAAATAGTTTACTTTGGATTATTTGGCCTCCAAACAAAAGTGGAATAATTACCTGCGTTTAAACTTATCTGTTCAGAAAAACTACCTTTTCAAAGCAAAGCGGTCATACCTCAAAAGACGTGAAGATATGATATCTTTCACCGTCCAGGCCTATGACTCACATCCTAGGTTGTAGACATGCTTATTTCATGCAAAATGCTTTACCCTATGGTTAATAGACATCATTACTTGCGATGCACTGGATAATACTATCATCCCTCCACTAATATATAAGTTAGGCAAACCTTAGACAAAACAATCACACGCTACAACCTATCCTCTTACTAAGACAAAATGTCTCAGTTTCCAAACATCCTTCAAGTGGATTTCGATTCAGATAAAGGCACTAAGCATTATGAAGTCTTCAAGATGATTAAGTCATTTGAAGACACCGGTCTCAAACACTTTCTAGATGACAAATATGTCATCTTCCCAGAAACAGTCCTGGAATTTTTCTACAATGCCAGGGTTTTCTGAGGTACCCCCACTTCGACACCCACATTCAGTCCAAGGTGGGAGGGACCGTGTTTTATTTCACAGAAAGTGATTTCGCTAGATGCTTCGACCTTCCGAAGCAAGGGCTCACCGACCTAAACGTTCCGGCTGAAGTAAAGGCCGAAATCACCTTAAGTTTTGCTCGGTCAAACCGCCCGGTCGGTGACCACGGTGCCAGGTCATCGCTGAGAGCTGAGTACTAGCTTCTCAACGATGTCATCCACGGGAAAGGATGTGACCAACACCTACTATGCTGCAGTGTTTAACATGATGACATCCATAACCACGGGGACGCCAGTCAACTGGTCAAGGGTGTTGTTCGATGTCCTAATCTTGATGATCGGCATTCGCGCAATCGGTCTCGTCCCCCAGATAAGCTGCCTACTCTTGGAACTTGGGGTTCCACTATGTCCGGGTGAAGGGTTGAACTAGGCCCAGGTTATAACCAAGGAAGTTACCGACTCATTTTATGAGCGGTTCGAGAAGGCCTGGAAGAGGAAGAACCGACACCTCAACTCCTCCAGCAACAAAGTTAACTCCTTCATACAACCGGTCATTTTGCTGTACGCACTGGTTGTATCATTGTCCCCACTCTATCATGATCATATCGGTTTAGTCTATGCTAATTTCGGTCTTAACTATGCTCCTTTTGGTTTCTTGTACTCTCTTTTATAAATGAATCGTAACTTTCAACTTCCAACTACATGAGTAATTACTATCTAACAAACTTAGTTACTTTTTAACTAGATTCTCTACCTCGAGCTCCGCAACCGGTCAAAAGTAACTCCTTCCCAAGGAGTTTTGGAAACATAAATATTCCCTTCATAAATGAGACAAAACTGAATTTCAGCATTAAATGTCCTTATTTTCCCTCCAATTTCGGTTCTATATAAGGAACCCCACCTCATCAACTCACCACATCTTAAAATCAAAATTTCTTGAACTCTCTCTCTCTTGGCAAAGTTTGAAAACATGTCGAGCCGAACACTGAGGAACTATTTGAGCATTGATTTCGATTCATGCATGGAGTATGATGATCTGGAAACAAAGGAACTCATGTTTGAATCACTAATCGACACATGTCTTCGTGATTTTCTCGAAGAATCCGGACCTATACTCATTCCGGAAGTAACCGAATTCTTTAACAATGCATCTATGAGAGGAGATTTCATTGTTTCCTCGGTAAGAGGCCGCTTCGTTTTTCTGGACGAGAGCGCATTCGCTCAAATGTTCAACTTACCCACTGAAGGGTTTTCCGATTTCCCATCCCGGGTGGGCAGCGCAGCAACCGATTATTCGGAACTGTTCTCCGGAACCGAGGTGCCGGTGGAGAACCACGGTTTGAAAACCCGCCTTGCCCACCATATCCAACTACTCTACGAGATTGTCAACCGATCCATCATCTGCCAATCTCCGAACCAACACTACTCTAAGAGAGTGTTCGACATGATGACCTACATTGTCAGCAATACACCCATAAATTGGTCATCGGTCATCTTCAATAACCTGAAGACTATGGTGGAGACCAAAAGAGGTCTCGGTTACGCTCCTCACTTAAGCCGGCTCTTTCTTAAGTATCGTCCAGAATTTGGACCAGGTACATCGGCATCCCCATCGAATGTTCTCGATAAGGATTGGGTGGAGGACAAGCTCTGTAGAATAGTCATTACTTAAGTTGTATTTTTATTTTCTTATGTATTCTAAACTGATCAATGTATCGGTCTCTATCATGTATCTTTTCTTTCAATGAATATCTAACTTTTAAGCTTGATAACCAGGTCAAAAATCGCAATATTAGAATATTTATCTGACTAATCGGTTGATATCGCTAAATTACTTCATTGAAAAATCCGGTCAAAATCGAAAAACCGCATCCTCACGGTTAAATAACCGATTCATTTAATAAACGGTTACAAGAAGAACCGCTTCATCACCGGTTAGATAACCACAATCAAAAGCCCGCTCAAAACCTTTGGAAGGAAAATTCCCGCCCATGGATTCCCACCTCTCGTCTCCCGCTCATCGTTTCCCGCCCATAGTCTTTGGATGGAAATTCCCGCCCAACCGTGATGTGACGGTTCGCGGCGGTTGGAATTCCAAACCGCGACTATAAAAAGGGTCCTTCGCCATTTTCTTTAACTCTCACGCGAATCGACTTTCTCTCTCTAGCTCTCAAACCTCTCAATACTTTCAATCCTTCAATCCTTCGATCTCCTTAAACTACAATGGGTCGTGAATCTGTGTTGTTCAAACACATCATCCAAGTCGATTTCGAGGAAGTTCGGACGAACGGTTCGGCGGAGGCAAAGCGGGTATTAACCCAGATCTCCGAGTCCGGTCTCGAACACTTTATGGGCGGTCCATTCGTCCTATATCAGGATGCGGTCAACGAATTCTTCCTAACCGCAGTCTTGACCGAAGGAACAATCATCGCAACCATATGCGATACTGCATCTGCCATCCGACTTGAAGGAGGAGTCGGTCGCTAAGATACTGCATCTGCCATCCGAGGGGAGCGATTTCTCGGTAGCCATGGAGGAGGAATCCTTCCAGGCGGCTTACCGGGAACTTTCGGATACAGCGGTCCCTATCGTGGTATCCGGTAAGAAATCATCTCTTAAATCGGAGTATAGACCGTTGTGTGATATCTTCACAAAATCGGTCAAAGCAAGAGGGGGAAACTTTGACAGCCTCACCCGGGTAAAAATAGAGATGATTGCCGGTCTAGGTCAACGGCATCGACATCAA
>NC_061865.1:43466574-43670001 GCF_907164915.1 Impatiens glandulifera | reverse complement strand
TTGCATAGCTTCAGCCCATTCTTTCCTGTGCTCATCTTCAATAGCTTCTGCATAACACTCAGGTTCCCCCTCATCAGTGAGAAGAACATACTCATTTGCAGAATAACGTACAGAAGGATGACGATCTCTCGTAGACCGTCTGAGTGGAACACATGGTGGCATGTCTGGAACTGGTAACTCTAGGTGAACAACTTCATCTACATCTTGCTCTTGAGCATCAACATTATCAGCACCATGGTCTTCAATAGGAACATCATCTCCAACCTGTGTGTCAACATGTTGTAGAGGAACTGGACCCAAATCAATAAGATCATCACTATGTCGAGGAACTGTCTCTATCTTCTCAACATCCTTAAAAATCTGATCTTCAATAAACACAACATCCCGACTTCGAACAAGCTTCTTCTGAACTGGATCATAAAGCCTGTATCCAAACTCATCATCACCATAGCCGAGGAACGCGCAAAGCTTAGACTTCACATCAAGCTTTGACCTTTCATCTTTAGGAATATGCACAAATGCCTTACATCCAAAGACTCGCAAGTGACTGTAAGAAACATCTTTGCCGCTCCAAACCCTGTTAGGAACATCAAACTGCAAAGGAACACAAGGGGTTAGATTAATAACATGTACCGTCGTGTTCAACGCTTCACCCCAAAAGGAACGCGGCAACCCTGAATGTGAAAGCAAACATCTGACTCTCTCAACCAATGTTTTGTTCATCCGCTCTGCTAATCCATTCAACTGTGGTGTCTTTGGAGGAGTCTTTTGATGCCGAATACCATGCTCTCTACAGTAAGCATCAAATGGCCCAATGTATTCACCTCCATTGTCTGTCCGAATACACTTGAGCTTTTTTCCAGTCTCTCTCTCAACTGAGGCATGAAACTGCTTAAACACATCTAAAACTTGATCTTTAGACTTCAAAGTATAAAGCCATACCTTCCGGGAGTGATCATCAATGAATGTGACAAAATATGAGCAACCACCAAGTGTTTTTGTCTTCATAGGACCACAAACATCAGAATGAACAAGATCAAGTATGCTCTCTCTTCTGTAGGGAGGATTGCTCTTGAAGGAAACTCTGTTTTGTTTACCTGCAAGACAATGAGAACACCTCTTCAACTGGACATCATTTACACCTGATAACACTTCTTTCTTTGACAACAAAGCCATGCCTTTTTCACTCATATGACCAAGTCTCTTATGCCATATCTCAGTCATGTCAGCATTCTCCACAGCATTAACAATGCTCTTAGAGATCTTCGGTTGTACCACATACAACTTTGAACACCTTTTACCTCTTGCCACAATCAAAGAACCACGAGTGAGTTTCCACAAACCATTACCAAAGTAGTTGTTGTACCCATCATCATCAAGTAAATCTGTAGAAATCAAATTTAATCTCATATCCGGGACATGTTTTACATTTTGTAAAACCAACTTCATTCCAGTATCAAATTTCAAACAGACTTCTCCAATGCCAACAACCTTTGATAGCCCACTATTACCCATCTTGACATCCCCAAAATCACCTAGAGTGTAAGATGAATAAAAATCTCTTCGTGATGTAACATGACACGAAGCTCCACTGTCAATCACCCAACTCGCCTCATCATGTGCAAAGTTCACCAAATTATCATCACAACAAACAAAAAATCATTAGTGATAGTATTCACTTCAACCTTGTCACTGCCATCGTCATCTTTCCTTTGATTGTTGTTCTGGTTGTTGTAGTTTTTCTTCTTGTTCTCTTTCTTTGTCTGTCTGCAGAACTTTACTGTGTGCCCCTTTTTACCACAATAGTAACACTCAATATTAGCATACTTCCCTTTACCGGAGCTGCTAGTACCACGCTGATTTCCTTTGTTACCCGGACCTCTACTCTAACTTCTCCCCCGCTTTTCAAAAACCAAGACATCTGATTGTGAAGAGGAACCCTGTGACTTTCTTCTCATCTCTTCATTCATAACACTGCCCTTAGCCAATTCCATGGTGATAATACCATCCGGTGCAGAGTTGGACAAGGATGCCCTAAAAGTCTCCCAAGAATCTGGTAATGTACCAAGTAGCCATAGACCTTGAATCTCATCATCAAACTTGATACCCATTCCTGAAAGCTGATTCACAATGCCCTGAAACGCATTTAAGTGATCTGTAACAGGAGTGCCATCTTTGTACTGTAACTTGATCAATTACTTAATCAAGAACAGTTTATTGTTTCCAGTCTTCCGAGCATACAACTGTTCAAGCTTGTTCCACAAAGTACGAGCATGTGTCTCCCCAATAATATGATTCAGCACATTATCCTCCACCCATTGCCGAATATATCCACAAACCTGTCTATGCAAAATAGTCCATTCTGCATCTGTTTTATTCTCAGGTTTATTAGTAGCAAAAACAGGTAAGTAATAATCTTTCACATATAGGAGATCTTCCATTTTTGCCTTCCAAACATGATAATTAGAACCATTCAAATTAATCATCCTACTTGTATTAGTTTCCATCGTTCAAACAGTTCAATTCACAAATAAGCAACCAAGGCTCTGATACCACTTTGATGGAAATGTGCCACAACAGTAAACAACAAATGCGGAATTTATCCTACGTTTGGCAACACTTTCCCAAACCGTTTAAACCTGTGAGGAAGCTAACAAATAGGTATGCAAAATGCAATCAACACAGCCCTAAAACAGTGAGTAACACACCAAGCAAGCACACACAAACAACACAGAATTTTAGCGTAGAAAACCCCTCAATGGGTAAAAACCACGGGACAACTAGTGCCGCTTAAAATCCACTATCACCAGTAAGAGAGCAATACAAAAGTCTTCTCTAGACAATACTAGAGGCATACAAATTCATAATACCCTTGGAAACATGCACATCAAGGATATAGAAACAATCAAAGAACAATAAAGGAAGAATATCACCAAAAACAACTGCTACTGTTCCGGCAACAAAACCCCGACCTCCAGACCTCAGAATCCGATCTCCACCGTTCAGAATGTTGGCCCAGAAGTTGTGAAGCTGCTGTCCAAAAATTAGAACGATCCAACGGTGCAAACTCCGACAATCATCAAAATACTAAGGTTGCTGAAATTGAAGTTTTTCCCCTCTTTTCTTTCTTGATTTTCTCTCTCTTTCTTTTGCTCTTCTTTCTTGCAAAAGAAGATTTCTCCCCTTTTATATTGCTCCCAAATAAGTGAATCAAGTGGGGGCCCAAATGGGCCTATTTGCTGGGCTTTTCCTCATGGACTAAGGAAACAAAAAACCCAACAAGTGGTTTTTATACTCTAGAATGAGAAAGGGATTAAAAATGTACTTTTGGTAAGTGATTTTAATTGATGAATATGAATCATTCAATCCCCTCAATATTATTGAGGGAATAAAACTCATTTCAGTCTAACTTAATATATATTAATATATGTAACGTATTTATAAAAAAAACAAATATAGCGTGATATTTTATAATTTTGATTACATATTTATTGGTTCTAATTTTTTTATTTAGCATGATATTTTATAATTTTAGTATTTCTCGTTTAATTTATTTTAGTATAAGATAATAATTTTTTCTTATCAAAAAAATATATTAATATAAATTAAAATTTATAATATAAACCAATCAAATTATATATCATCATGATAATAATTAATAAAAATATAATAAAGATAATAAAAATGTTAAAATAAAACTTATTAATAATTTATTTTACTTTTGACTAATTATTTCTCTTTTTTATATTTATTTATTTTTACATCTATATATTAGATTAATTTATGTAGCATGAAATATCTATTATTTATTTAGCCTGATATTTTAATAGAGAAATGATTAGATGAGGGAATTAATTTGGTGAGGGAATGACTTGTCATAATCTTATTCGTTATTCGTTGAAAAAATCAAATAATTTCTCTCTTTTCTCTCTTTCCTCACACTTTTACATTTCCAACAAATGAAGGAAGGTGATGTAAGTCATTTCCTCACCAAATTCCCTTTTTCTATCACTCCTCATTTTAATAACTATCAAAAAAAATAATTTTATTCAAACAAACCCATTTTTTAATTAAATTCAAATAAACTCGTTAAAATTTATAATATAAACAAATCAAATATCTTGATAATAATTAATAAATATATATATAAATAGAATAAAAAAATAAATATAAAATTTATTAATATTTTTTTTTTATTTTGACTAATTATTTCTTCTTTTTCTTATTTATTTATATATAAATATAAATTGAATTAATTGATTTATTTATATATTTTTTAAATAAGTAATGATAGGATCGGCGGCACCAATAAGACCAGTCTGGTTATTATGACAACTTGGGATAAACGAGTTGATAGAAATCCTGTTAGGGATTAATATCACTTTCTATTCTTCACAAATCTTTGCAAACTCTTGAAGCAATTCAAGTGCGAAAACGTTTACTCAGATTTGAAGTTAAGACCAACGAAAGAATAAAGGACAGAAAGAAGAAGACACAACAGTTTGTTTATGAATGTTCAGAGCAAAATTCTCCTACTTCACCCTTTCTTCTGTTAGACTGCACATGAGAGAGTGGAGCAGAGTAACAGACAGCTAGTTGATAGTGGGTAGACATATGCTAACTTCAAATAGCTGCTGAAACAAGGCATTAGACGTGCTCCATTAGACTTCCAAGTCTAATGAGAGTTAGACGTCAACGTCTAATAGCGTGTTCCATTAGACCACCAAGTCTAATGTAGTTAGACTGCCAAGTCTAACTATATATCACTTCAGACTAATCTGAAAGAGTTAGACTGCCAAGTCTAACTTTACATCCCATTAGACCACCAAGTCTAATGGAGTTAGACTACAAAGTAAGTCTAATGAGAGTTAGACGTCAACGTCTAATAGCGTGTTCCATTAGACCACCAAGTCTAATGTAGTTAGACTGCCAAGTCTAACTATATATCACTTCAGACTAATCTGAAAGAGTTAGACTGCAAAGTCTAACTTTACATCCCATTAGACCACCAAGTCTAATGGAGTTAGACTACAAAGTCTAACTTTACATCCCATTAGACTACCAAGTCTAATGGACTTAGACTGCCAAGTCTAACTTTACATCCCATTAGACTACCAAGTCTAATGGAGTTAGACTGCCAAGTCTAACTTTACATCCCATTAGACCACCAAGTCTAACTTTACATCCCATTAGACCACCAAGTCTAATGGAGTTAGACTGTCAAGTCTAACTATATATCACTTCAAACTAATCTGAAGGAGATAGACTGCCAACTCTAACTTTACATCCCATTAGACAACCAAGTCTAATGGAGTCAGACTGCCAAGTCTAACTTTACATCTCATTAGACCACCAAGTCTAATGTAGTTAGACTGTCAAGTCTAACTTTACAACCCATTAGACCCCCAAGTCTAATGGAGTTAGACTGCCAAGTCTAACTACATATCATTTCAGACTAATCAGAAGGAGTTAGACTGCCAAGTCTAACTTTGCATCCCATTAGACCACCAAGTCTAAGGGAGTTAGACTGTCAAGTCTAACTACATATCACTTCAGACTAATCTGAAGGAGTTAGATTGCCAAGTCTAACTTTACATCCCATTAGACACCAAGTCTAATGGAGTTAAACTTCAGACTAATCTAATGGAGTTAGACTACCAAGTCTAACTACATCACTTCAGACTAATCTGAAGAAGTTAGACTACCAAGTCTAACTTAATTTACATCTCATTAGACACCAAGTCTAATGGAGTTAGACTGCACGTCTAACTACGTGCGTTGACTTTATGTTGTGCATTAGACGCCCTACGTCTAACTACGCGTTGACTTTGAGTTGTGCCTGCAAATTAACAAAACTCTAATTATTAATTCTGCACCTGGTGAGATTCAAACTCAGATCACCTGTATGACAGGAAAGCATGCTTACCATTACACCACTTAATATGTTGATATCTAAATATATATTTATATATTTGATATGACTAACAATTATTGAACTTAGTTTTATCCATTTATTATAAAAAACCATTTCATCAATTATCAAATCAAAATTGTTAAGTTATTTTAAATTAATTAAAAATCTTATCCCAATAATTTCTCTATTTTTAATTATTTAAACTAAATTATCAAAACCAGTTTAAACATTAAAAATATTAACTCAACAATTTCTCCCTTTTTGATTATTTAAGCTAAATTATCACAACCAGTTTAAACATTAGAAATCTTAACCCAACAATTTCTCCCTTTTTGATTATTTAAGCTAAATTATCAAAACCAGGTGAGTTCATTATTTAAGCATAATCTAGGCATTATTGTAAACTAACTGTTAGATAAATTTGACCGGTCAATAAGAACTTAACAAAACAAACTTATTGTGCAGGAACGGTCAAGAACTCTAACCGGTCAAGAAATCAAGCCGGCTAGAAGAAGCAAATGATATATCTAAAACCTAAAGTTATCCGGTTGAACTGAACAACCGGTAAACATAATCAGTTAAAGTGAAGCATACAATCCAAATCCAACGAGAAGACTATTTAGAGAAAGAAGTCAAGGATATCAAATTGAGAACAATTTGCAAATTGAGAACAATTTGCAAATTGGTGCAAACAAATACTTTGAGTATATGCAGAAGATTACATCAAAGGATCAAATTGTGACATTGCCATATTCATACAAGTCTGATGATACGCGGCAGGCTGCAGAAGATTGCTTGAAGAAAAGTTACCATTTTAGTATAAGTCAAAGGAGCAACTTCCAGGTGCAGGCAACTGTCCAACCGACAATTTCTATAATCAAGCAAAGACAAATAAAGTCGGTCTGATTCATGTCTTGGAAACCAAAACCGCATTTAATGCTATGCTGATCCTCTACTCAACCAATCAGATTCAAGGATTGCCCTGAAGGTATCTGTTGAAGAAATGTGACCGTTGACACATTTCACCTATAAAAGAAGAAGCTGAAGAAGTAGAGTTGTGAGCGAATAAGTTACAAAGTGATCAAAATCCCTTATCTCTCTAAAAGATTCAAAACTTAAGTGTGCATTTGTGAAGTGTATTACAATTCCTGTGAGAGTTGTAAGAGTGATTATCAAGCAGTAAATAAGACTTGATCGTGTATTGTGTTTGAGTATTCCCTAGTGAATATCTTTCTCATTGTTTGAGAAGAAGGGGTGACGTAGGAGTTTTATCTCCGAATATCCATAAAAAACCGTGTCTTGTGCTTTATTTCCTGTCGGCTCCATATCCGAACCGACTCATATCATCCTAACCGCCTCACTAATATTCAAACCGATATTCTCGAAATCTCATATCTATCCATCTTGTGTGTGTGTTGCTTCAATCTGAAACAAACCACTTCCACACTTGAACTCGGTTCAAGGGTTTGTGACAGCTTGTGTAGTATTGAAACTAGTGTTAATTCTTAACCGGATTAGCGCTAACCGTTGAGTGATGTCAGATATTATCCTTTAGCCGGACCCCGGTCCACTATCGACGATCTAGATCCTAACCGATGTAAATAAATAACCTTGAACTTCTATAAACAATTTTTTTTTTATAAAATTAAAATTCTAGAAAATTCAAGATTTTTTATCATTTTTTTATTTATTTCAGAAATTTGTATTAACCATATATCTATATGTATAATAGAAAAGTTCATTCATATTCTAATCAGAATTTACTGAAAAAATAATATATTTATTTAAAAAAATGTAAAGAATTTACCAAATCTGCAATTGGATTTTCTTGAATTTTAAAAGGACAGCCACAAATTTATGATCTCAATTAAAATTAAAGATTATTAAACATTAATGAGTATATTAATGTGACTTATTATAAATAGAGATAATTAAAATATATTTTTTAATTAATTATAAGAGACTTTATTCCTTATCAATTAAAACTATATAATAAATAGATGAAATAAAATGTTGAGTTTTCTATAAATCAATTTAAAATTTTCTAAAAATAAAAAATAAAAAATTATAATTTATTATTGTAACATGTCCGTAACTTAGCACGTGTCAGGGTAATACGGGGTGACTCGTGATTCGATGTGTTTCAACTTTTATTTTGCGTGCCAGACATATTTTTAAAATAAAATATTTATTTTTAAAGATTTTGACGGTTCTAATTTTTTTAAAATTAATTATGTAAAAATAATTAATCTTATTCAATTTTAATAATCTAGGGATTTGTCAAAACCAAAACTATAACTTGATTAAAATTCAATTTAAATTATTTAAACATAATTAATTTAAGAAAAGATTATTTATTTGAAAATAAAGTCGCCAAATAATTTTAGAAAATTTAGTAAAATATACGTATATAAAACGTACTTTATACTAGAGTTTCTATAAGGGTTCGTTATTTGGTTATGCTCGAGAAAGAGCTTTCGCACTATGTCATTCGCGCCCGTCAAAAACGTTTTTTTTTTAAAAGTATGGCTATCAAAAGATTTATTTATAACATTTATTTCCTTTGATTAGTAGTACGGGAGTCCTAAACAAAGATATGTTTAGATTACGTAAATAGTTGTACAAAATAATTTAGAAGTGCATACCTGCGATGCATTGATATAAGCAATTTGTTTATGGATGTTCGGAGAAACTCTCATACGTCACCCCTTCTTTCAACCACCGGAAGGATTCACTATAATATGATTCGAATCAAATACAGTTTACACACACTTAGCTCACTATTGAACATAACACTTTCTGTTCAATTACAAGATGAAGAATATCACTCAGCTAAAAGTGTTTTTGATTCTAACTCTCTCTTGATTCACACACAGTACAATCAGAAAGCAGCTTCACAATATGAATATTCAAAGGCTTGAAATCTCTCAAGATTGGCAAATTCGTAAGGTTAGCAGTTCTTCTTGTTAAGATAGATTGTCCGTTGTCCTTGAGGTTAGCAGTTCTTCTTTCGATTTCACATGTTTTATCGTTTTCATCATTTATTCGTTTGGTTTTAGGTTCTACAGGTGTTGGTATATACGCAGATATATTTCTGAACTCAGCAACCATTTGGTTGAGTGCAGAAACTAAATCTTCTTTAGTAAACTCATCAGAGGAGAAATCAAATACCTCTTCGTCGTTTGCCATGAAGTAGGTTACTTTCTCTTCACCATCTTCATTATCAGAGTATGCCCACTCGCTTCCACCGTCGGATGCAATGAGAGCTTTTTGGATCTCCTTTCCTTCATCAGCATGTTGATCATCGTTTCTTCGGTAGTCGTTTCGTTGGTTGTTGTTGTTTCCCCGATAATTATTTCCTTGATAATTGTTTCCCTGATACCGGTTGCCTTGATAGTTATTCCCTTGATAATTATTTCCTTGATAGTTTCCTTCTGGTTTTCTGACGTCTCTTCTTGGTTTTCTACACTCTGACCTGAAATGTCCAAAACCATCACAGTTATAGCATCTTTTGTTTGATTTATCTACATAGTTATAATTAAAGTCATTATTAGATGGTGGCTGGCTCTTCTTCATGAATTTCCCGAATTTCTGGGCTAGCATCGCCATCACATCGTCGGTTATTTGATCGGTGTTTTTGACTGGAGCCGGTGCGGTTGATACTGGAGCCGCCGGTTCCACCGATGTAACCAAAGCTCTTGTTGCGGTTGATGTGGATGCTTCATCTTCGATCCGAGACTTGATCTCGAATTCGTAGGCTTTCAAGTCCTCAAACACATCATGCAACTTCATCTGCCCAAGGGTGCTTGATTCCCTCATCACCATGGTCTTGATATCCCACGTGCTTGGCAAAGATCTTAAAGCTTTGATGATCACTTCTCGGTTGTCATATTTCTTTCCGAGTGTCTAAAGCTCGTTTACTACGCTGGTGAACCGGTTGCTGAATTCCTTCATATTTTCTCCCGGTTTCATCCTTATGTTTTCATACTTCTGCGTAGCCACCAAGATTTTATTCTCCTTGGTTCTTTCGTTTCCCTCGTGAATCTGAATGATCGTTTCCCAGGCTTCCTTTGCATTGTCACACTCCGATATTTTGTTCAAAGTGTTGTTATCTATAGCCTTATAGATATGCCTCATGCAATGGTTGTCCAGGTTGCTTCTTCTCCGATCTTCACTCGTCCATAGGCTTTCCTCCTTGTTGATCTTGATCGCTCCCTCTTTCAGGACTCGGCTCATCTCATCATCTAACGTAATCAGATGTAGATACATCTGTTTCTTCCAACTACTAAACGCTTCGCTGTTTAGCATTGGCGGCTTGTCGCTGTGGGTCATGCTTCCCATTTTCTTCGTTTGCTTGAGTGCTAAGAACCTCGCTCTGATACCACTTGTTAGGATCGGGGACGCCCTTGGAGGACCGGGGTGTTTTTCGGTTTCAGTAAGGGTGGCCGCTTACACAACACACAACTCTTTTGGTGATAGTCCGGTTAGAGACTAAAACCTTTCTCAGCACTGCACAACCTGTCACAGACTCTTGAACCGGGTTCAAGGGCGGAAATGTCTGTTTCAGGTTGAAGCAACAAATGCGACTTTAGATGATGTTTAAGAAGGAGTCGGTTTAATGAAGGTGAGTGACCGGTTTTAGGAGTATGATTGTTTTTGGGGTTAAGGATTAAGTAAACAAGAAATGAAAGCAAGAGAAGGAACACGAGACACGAGATTTGTTTATGGATGTTCGGAGCAAACCCTCCTACGTCACCCCTTCTTCTCAGGTTATGAGAAGAATCTCCACTAACTCTTTAGAGTTACAATTACACTTCCGGTCGAGCCCAACTTCGCTACTCGCCGGTTACACCAAACTCACACTTTTGATGTAATACAACAATACAACACAATAGCACACAAAGAACTTCCGGTTTTAGGAACACCGGTTTTGGAATACAAGACTTTATCTCTCTAGAATTTAATGCTTTTACAACTCATTAACTATTTTTGAACTTCTCCAAAACTGCTGCGAACTGCATTGAATGAAGACGATCCGTCTTCCTTTTATAGCTGAAAGTAGCTAACGGCTACTTTCTTCTCTCTCTTGCGGATTGGTTGATCATTATCACGCCTGTTTGCAGAGAGGATGCTTGCACGCTTCAACTTCCTCAACACCTGGCATTCATGCAGGTGACTCTGAGCATAGGATGACATAGCCGGTTTTCAAATTGAGACACGTGTTGAACATCCGCTTCCGGTTGTCAGCGTCGGATCAACAAAGCATCATTGCTTTCCTCGCATGCTTCTGATCGGATCCGATCTTCTTTTATTCTTTCGAGACACGTTTCTTCCGTCATGGTACGTCACTCTTGAAATTTGAATCTTCTGTCTTTTGATCTGTACTATCCGGTTTCTGTGTCTTGTGCATTATGATCCGGTTGGAGTGTAGTCTTTGTTCTTCGTTAACCGGTCGCTTGAGAAAGTGAAACCGGTTCCTCTGATCTTTAGCTTGATCACTTGAAGCTGGTTTCTTTGAAGTATATCAGCAACCGGTTTCTGATGCCCCAACCGGTTCATACGGTTTTTTTGGAAGTACCTGCACATGAAGTTTAACTTCTGTTTAGTTTGTCTGGCCGGTTCAAGATTAATCTACTTAATTTTTCTATCAATTTCTCCCTTTTTGATTATTTAGAATAAATATTCAAAAATTGTAATGTATGGCCGGTTCCAAAATTAATCTTCTTAATTTTTCTATCACTTTTAAAACAATTTCACCGTCTTTTAAAAGATCATTAACTTGTACACAGACTATTGTGCCGAATTTTTTTTTTTAAAATAATAATATAAAATTTGTAATACATAAACAAACATTTCAAACATATATATGTAAAGTAAAACATAATACTATTCTAAAAAACAATTAGGAGAAATAGGAGATTGTCTATAAATTATTATTTGTGATAAAATATTGAAGCTAAAGTTAGGACATTTTGTATGGAGAACAATAAATGATAATAAATTTTAAATTGAAAAGCATGTTTTTCATTCATAAGTAAATGTGAAATAGTAAGATGATGGAAACTAGTTTGATCCTCAAAAGTTGATCTTAGGTAAGAACATACCTTATGGATAACCTTTATAGTAAATCTCACTTTAAGGGTAGGACTTTTTATGAAAAATTTAAAAGTGGTTGAAGGTAGTTGATTTATCTATAACATTGAAACAATTAAAAACCTTAACTTGTAAAGTAATTATATTGATAAAAAAGTATTAACCAATAAATAATAAATGTCTCAAATTCAATTCTTATAAAAAATTATTGTTGTGGGAAATTTTCTAACTTACATCGAGGAGTTAGTTGATATGTATTTTGTTTCTGTGAAGGTATTTTATAATCTTTAAGTATTTTGTCTTGATATTACGTAAATATAAAATATAATGTTATTAAAGAAAATTAAATAAACTACAATATATAAAGAAACGAAATTATCGATGTCAAATGTTAATATGACACATTTGTTTAACACATTTCTCTTAAAACAATTTCACCGTATTTTAAAAAAGATTATTAACTTGTCAACAAACTATTGTTCCAAAACAAAAATTTTAAAATAATAATATGAAATTTAGAATGCAAACAAACATTTCAAACATATGAAAAGTAAAACATATATTGTTCTAAAAAAAAATACGAGAGTTAGGAGATTGTCTATAAATTATTATTTGTGATAATATTGAAGCTAAAGTTAGGATATTTTAAATTGAGAATAAAAATTATAATAAATTTTATGTTGAAAAGCATGTTTTTAATTCATAAGTAAATGTAAAATAGTAAGATGTTGGAGACTAGTTTGATGCTCAAAAGTTGATCTTAGGTAAGAACATACCTTATGGAAAACATTTATAGTAAATCTCACTTTATGTGTAGGATTTCTTAGGAAAAATTTAAAATAGTTGAAGGTATTTGATTTATCGATAAAATTGAAAAAATAAAAACTTTAACGTGAAAAATCATTATATTGATAAAAAAAAAGTATTGATCAATAAATAATAAATGTCTCAAATTCAATTCTTATAAAAAAAATTATTGTTGTGGGAAATTTTGTATCTTATATCGAGGAATTAGATGATATGTATTCTATTTTTGTGAAGGTATTTTGTAATCTTTAGGTATATTGTCTTAAAATTACATAATTATGAAAATATAATGTTATTAAAGAAAATTAAATAAAACACAATATAAATAGAAACGAAATTATCAATTTCAAATGTTAATTTGAGACATTTAATTTGCACATTTCCCTTAAAATGGTTTCACCGTTTATTGAAAAAATCATTAACTTGTAGATAGACTATTGTGCCAAAATAAAAAAATTTAAATAGTAATATAAAATTTGGTATGCATAAACATATATTTCAAACATATGGAAAGTAAAACATTATAGTGTTCTAAAAAAACAATTACGAGAATTAGGTGATTGTCTAGACATTATTGTTTGTGATAAAATATTGAAGCTAAAGTTAGGACATTTGTATGGAGAACAAAAAATATAATGAATTTTAAATTGAAAAGCATGTTTTTCATTCATAAGTAAATGTGAAATAGTAAGATGATAGAAACTAGTTTGATCGACAAAAGTTGATCTTAGGTAAGAACATACCTTATGGATAACATTTATAGTAAGTAAATCTCACTTTATGGTTAGGATTTCTTAGGAAAAAATTAAAGTGGTTGAAGGAATTTGATTTATCGATAAAATTGAAACAATTAAAAATCTTAACGTGTAAAATCATTATATTGATAAAAAAAAGTATTGTCCAATAAATAATAAATGTCTCAAATTCAATTCTTATTAAAAATTATTGTTGTGGGAAATTTTGTAACTTACATCGAGGAATTAGTTGATATGTATTTTATTTTTGTGAAGGTATTTTGTAATCTTTAAGTATTTTTTCTAGAAATTACATAATTATGAATATATAATGCTATTAAAGAAAATTAAATAAACTACAATACATAAAGAAACGAAATTATCGATATTAAATGTTAATTTGAGACATTTGTTTAACACATTTCTCTTAAAACAATTTCACCGTCTTTTAAAAAATTTATTATCTTGTAAACAAACTATTGTGCCAAAACAAAAAATTATAAATAATAATATAAAATTTGGAATGCAAACAAATATTTCAAACATATGGAAAGTAAAACATATACTGTTCTAAAAAAACAATTACGAGAATTAGAAGATTGTCTATAAATTATTATTTTTAATAACATATTGAAGCTAAAGTTAGGATATTTTGTATGGAGAACAAAAAATGATAAGAAATTTTAAATTGAAAAGCATATTTTTCATTCCTAAGTAAATGTGAAATAGTAAGATGGGAGACTTGTTTGATGCTCAATAGTTGATCTTAAGTGAGAACATACCTTATGGATAACATTTATTGTAAATTTCACTTTATGTGTAGGATTTCTTAGGAAAAATTTAAAGTAGTTTAAGGTATTTGATTTATCGATAAAATTGAAACAATAAAAACCTTAACGTTTAAAATCATTATATTGATAAAAAAAAATTATTGACCAATAAATAGTTAAGAAATGTCTCAAATTCAATTATTATAAAAAATTATTGTAGTGGGAAATTTTCTAACCTATATTGAGGACTTAGTTGATATGTATTCTATTTTTGAAAAGGTATTTTGTAATCTTTAGGTATGTTGTCTTGTAATTACATAATTATGAAAATATAATGTTATTAAAGAAAATTAAATAAAATACAATATATAAAGAAACTAAATTATCGATGTCAAATGTTAATTTGAGACATTTGTTTAGCATATTTCCCTTAAAATAGTTTCACCGTCTATTAAAAAGATCATTAACTTATAGACAACTATTGTGCCAAAATAAATTTTTTTATATAATAATATAAAATTTGGTATGCATAAACATACATTTTAAACATATGGAAAGTAAAACATAATTCTGTTCTAAAAAACAATTATGAGAATTAGGTGATTGTCTATAAATTATTGTTTGTGATAACATATTGAAGCTAAAGTTAGGACATTTTGTAAGGTGAACAAAAAATGATAATTAATTTTAAATTGAAAAGTATGTTTTTCATTCATAAAAAAATGTGAAATAGTGACATGATGGAAACTAGTTTGATCCTCAAAAATTGATCTTAGGTAAGAACATACCTTATGGATAATATTTATAGCAAGTAAATCTTTATAGGTAGGATTTCTTAGTAAAAATTTAAAGTGGTTGAAGGTATTTGATATATCGATAAAATTGAAACAATTAAAGACCATAACTTGTAAAATAATTATATTGATAAAATAAAAGTATTGACCAATAAATAATAAATGTCTCAAATTCAATTCTTATAAAAAATTATTGTTGTGGGAAATTTTCTAACTTACATCGAGGAGTTAGTAATAGTATATATGTATTCTGTTTTTGTGATGGTATTTTTGTAATCTTTAAATATTTTTTCTTGATATTACATAAATATAAAAATATAATGTTATTAAAGAAAATTAAATAAACTACAATATATAAACAAACCAAATTTTCGATATCAAGTGTTAATTTGAGACATTTGTTTAACATATTCCTCTTAAAACGATTTCATTGTCTTTTAAAAAGATTAACTTGTAAACAAACTATTGTGCCCAAACAAAAATTTTAAAACAGTTGAAATTTGGAATGCAAACATATCAAATATATGGAAAGTAAAACATATATTGTTCTAAAAAACAATTACGAAAATTAGGAGATGGTCTATAATTAATTTTAACACCATTAATTTCCATAAAATTGAAAACTAACATATTAGTTACTTTCTTATTTTCATTCATTAATAATAATAATTTTAATAAACAATCAAATCTTTAATTAAAACCATAAAAAATTAAATTATTTTATACTAATTTATTTTCTATATAACATTTGTATAATGAATATTCATATTAATATTCCTTGAAAAAAAATTATATCAAAATATATTGGATTATAAAATTAAGCTTTAACAATATAAGAACAAATGTGTTAATAATCGATATATCTATATACAATAAAGACTTCTCTTTATTTGTTGATTTTTTTATTCTTTAAGATGAATTATTTTAATTTTTTGAAATGAACATCATCTCTTTCGTAACATCGCAGCTTATATTTTTAAAAAATCAAAGACAAAAAAAAAATTCGATGGCGCGAACTCTTAAATAACTTAGCACAAATAAACTATTTTATGATTGTTAGATATATTGTCTTTAAATAAATAAATATATATATATATATATATATATATATATATGCTTATCACATTACCTTAAAACAGTTCCACCGTCTCCCTTGTGCTGGAGCTTATCACAGATGGTTGTGTCACAGGGTACAACGAATTTATTAATGATTCAGCATCGAAATCACTACGCAGCGAACTTGATAAAGTACTAGAACTATCACCGGGTTTTTACGAAAAATATCGAGCGAAGAACTTGAAGAACATTCACAAAAACAAGAAAAAAGTTTTTGGAATTCTAGAGTGAGAAAATAATTAAGGATGAAGTGGTTTGAGATTAGTGATGAGGGATTTTATATTGTTAAAAAGATAAGTTTTCATAAAACAAAATCAATCATTAAATTTTTATCCAACGGCTGACCTTGATTGCCTCTTTATTTCCCATTGCATTTTCTCTTCATTAGAAAATACACGTTACATGATTTTCTATATTTCTAATAAATTGATAGCAATAATATCATGAAGGTTTGATGACAATTAACAAAATTAAATACATTTAATTTGATAATTGTTCTTCAAGTCATTAAATGTTAAATACATAATTAAAAAATTAATTATAATAATTTAATTATTTGGATCAAATTTTACTTTAATTTATTTGAATTTCGTGTGAATTTCATTTGAATTTTATTTGATTTGATTTATCGAAATTCTAATTCCATTAATTAATGGAATTTATGAATTAATTTAAAATTTCAACAAACGATTCTGATGCAGAATCACTACTAGATTTGTTCTACTATAAGAGACAATCATCTGATACACTTCAGCACACAAGAGGAAAACGATGAAACTATTTTAAAGAATAAAACATTTCTCAAATCAACCTTTGAATTCATTGATTTCCGTTTATTTACATATTGTAATTTATTTAATTTCTTGTAAAATTATACTTTTATATTTTATGTAATTTCAACACAAAATACATAACTGTAATAATACATATTCAAGTATTTTTAGAAACTTTTTTCAGTGTGAATTTTAATGAGAGAAAGAGATTTCTTTTCTAAAAAAATCACAAATTACATTAAAAATTGCATAACACAATGACCAAACAAACAAGATTTACAAAATATTAAAAGTTTTTGTGTTTCTATTGTTTTAGAATCTATAAAATGGTTAAATAGGAACTTCGATCTCTCTCTTCCAAGCTTAAGTTAGAAAAAAAAAACACCTTTCTAAGATGAGACAAACAAGAACATATTCAATTGTTCCAAGTTTCCTTCAATTATGTACTTTATACGTTGTCTGTTTTACTTGCACCCATGTGAGTGGTCAAGAAAGAAAGGTACACCATTACACTATTTATCCTTTTTTTTTAATATCTTAATCTTTATTTTGAAGAAGTATAAAAATAAACATAACATAATTTTGAATGGTACATGTACTGTATTTTTGTAAATATAAAAGTTAGTACTGTTCTATAATTTTTGTATTTTTATTGTGTGTGACAAAGGTGATGTTAAATACTACTCATATTTCATTTCCAATCAATAGAAAAACTACCTCACATGATGAGATTCAAACGATCATTAAATTATGTTTATGCAGAAGTATATAGTGTACATGGGAAACTCGAAACTACCAAGTGAAGCTCAAGCTAAGTTACATTCAAGCTTTCTAAAAAAAGCTCTGACTGGCCTGTAATGTTATAATAATCAATTACTTTGAACAAATGTTTTCTTATTAATAAAATTCTATCATATTTACTTATTTTGATTTTTTTTTTGTTTTAATAGTAATTCTTCTGCGTCAGTTCTATACAGTTATAAGGGTCAATTAAATGGTTTTGTGACCTTATTAACAGATGAAGAAAGTAAACGAATTTCCTGTAAGATCATTACCTAGTTCTCAAATTTTACAAATTCTCTTAAAAAATCATTTACTCATTACATTAATTAATTATCAGCAATGAAAGAAGAGGTCGTTATCTTTCCAAACAAAAACCATCATCTACAAACAACGAGATCATGGGACTTCTTACACTTCCCACAAGGGATTCGAAGAGAGCACACGGTTGAGAGCGATATAATTGTTGGAATAATCGATTCTGGAATTTGGCCCGAGTCAGATTGTTTTATTGATACTGGATATGGACCTCCACCAATTAAATGGCAAGGGTCCTGTGATGGATTAACTAATTTCCATTGCAATATGTAAGTACTTGTTTCATAGATTCTGACAGTCATTCATGATTTATAATCAACAAGAAAACAATTAAAATGGATATTCACATTTAATTTATTTTTTTTAAATTAATCAGTTTGTTTTGTAATAAATAAATATCAATTAAATCCTAATAAAACTATTTTTATTGTATGAAGCTAGAATGTAAATCCTAATAAAATTATAATATGTATTAACATAACATTTAACTAATTAGATTATGATGCTTTTGCTAATGATTATAAAAAATTATTATATTTATTCCATTTATTATTTTCACTTATACATGACTTTAAATGCAGGAAACTTATTGGAGCAAAATACTACAAAAACGATGGAGACTTCTCCCCAACCGATATCCAGTCTCCAAGAGACTCCAATGGTCATGGAACTCATGTGGCTTCAATAATCGCCTGTAACCTTGTTAATTCGGAAGGCCTTTCTGGTCTCGGGAGAGGTATAGCTCGAGGAGGAGTCCCGTCTTCGAGGATCGCCGTTTACAAAGTATGTTGGTCAACCGGTTGCGCAGATGAGGACATTATTGTAGCATTTTTTGATGCCATTAATGATGGGGTTGATCTATTATCAATTTCTCTTGCAAATGATTGTTCAAGCTACTGTGACGATCCCATTGCTTTTATGAGTTTTCAAGCCATGAATAAAGGAATTTTGACGTCAATGTCTGCTGGAAACGATGGTCCGGGACTTTAATCTATCCAAAATGTTGCTCCTTGGGCGCTTACAGTAGCAGCAAGTGCCAGCGATCGTAATTACGTTACCAATTTGATGTTGGGCAATGGGAAAACTTTGATGGTGAATCTTTCACAATTATTTTTTTATGTTTAAGCATTCATACAATTTTTTTTATTAAGTTATTTATTCACTTTTGAATCATGCACAGGGAGTTTCAGTGAACACGTTTGATCCAAATGGTTACAGCCCTTTAGTGTATGGAGGCAGTGTGCCCAATAAAAGAAATGGTTCTTCTAGTTCTCAATCTAGGTATTTAACAACAACAAAAAAAAAGATATCCCAATAATATGGACATTGAATAAAATTTTCTTGAATTTCTATTATACCCTTCTGTGGGTGATTATAGAAATTCTAGTTATATGGAGAATGTAAAAGATAGAAAAGTCCCTCAATTTTGTTTAGGAAAAATGATTGGGAGCAAGACTTTGAGGGAGCGACTCGTACAGCGAAAGTGACATCGTTGTTATACGAAAGTGACATCGCTGTTATACAAAAGAGACCTCGTTGTTATACAAAAGGGACGAGGTCTCTTTTGTATAACAGCGAGGTCACTTTCGTATAACGGCGATGTCACTTTCGCTGTACGAGTCGCTCCCCCAAAGTCGTGCTCCCTATCATTCTTCTTTGGTTAAATATAAAAATATGCTCTTGAACCCTTGTATTGTATTGAATTATTCGAATTAAAACCGTAATAAATGAAAGCTTAAACAAACTTTTTTGAGGTTTGATCTCCAATTCTACTTTTCAATGAACTATAGCTATATAGTTATTATTTATACTCTTATATAATGTTCATGTATTTATTGATCTCATATTTTACAGATTGTGCAAACCGAACTCACTTAATCCTATATTGGTAAAAGGTAAGATTGTCATTTGTGATGAATATAATTTTGGAAGAGCAGCTATTTCTGCTGGAGCAATTGGTATGGTGATACAAGCTAATGCAACCAAAGATGGCTCTGGCGTGTTTGCCCTCCCAACAACTTATCTTGACATGCGGAGTACTGGTTACAACATCTTGAGATATGTTAGCTCATCAAGGTATATACGATACAAGCTGTTCTAAACATGTTATACTTTGTTCATTTTTTATTTATTATATGAAACAGTAATCCAATTGGAAGCATATTGAAGAGTACTCAAGTTTTTGATGCTTCAGCACCATATATTGCATCATTCTCATCTAGGGGACCCAATTTTATGACACCTCATATTCTCAAGGTTGTATAAATTTTACTCCTCCAATAAATTTAAGTCCTAATTAAAGTTAGAAATTATATTTAACTTTCAAGAATTTATAACAAAGTTCCTACTCTCTCGATATATAGCCGGATTTGTGTGCACCCGGTGTTAAAATCTTGGGAGCATGGACACTTGCAAATTCTCCTACGAGATTACAAGAAGATTTGAGAAGGCTACCATATAACATCGTATCAGGCACCTCATCAGCCTGCCCACATGTTACTGCTGCAGCCGCATATGTGAAATCATTTCATCCATCATGGTCTCCGGCAGCTATAAAATCTGCTCTTATGACTACCGGTATATATATAAAATGCATAAATATTTAATCATATAAATAATGTATCATTTAAATAATGTTCAATTACAAATAATTTTCATATAGCCACCAAGATGAGTGAAGAAAAAACACCTCAAGCAGAATTTGCTTATGGAGCTGGCCAGATAAACCCTGAAAGGGCTAGAAAACCGGGCCTTGTGTATGATATTACACTAGTTGACTATTTGAAGTTTTTGTGCGGGCAAGGCTACAGCAACAATGATTTGAAATTTCTTTCGGATATGCATGGTGTTTGCAACCGTTATGGGACAGAAAATGCATGGAATTTGAACATCCCTTCATTTTCAATCCCTGTCCTGCCTTCTACTCATTTTAATGTCACCTACACTAGGACAGTTACAAATGTGGGACCTTCATCATCCACTTACCAAGCCCAAATTATTGCTCCACCAGGATTAAACATACAAGTTGTGCCAAACGTACTTCATTTCTCTAGTGTCGGACAAACTCAAACATTTGGGGTGGTTTTCGTAGGAAGGATTAGTGTAGGGAATATTGTTTCTGCTTCTTTGTCATGGGTAAGCTCCACAAACACAGTGAGGAGCCCCATTGTTGTTTTTGTTAGAAACTAATGTATAATAATTAATATTTCTTTTTGTTATGCAATAGTCTCTTGGATTGTCCAAGTCTCTTAATCTTATCTCTAATAAATGAGACTCTTCATGTCTCTTAGTTTAATGTCTAAGTTATGTTTTACTTTATATAATTATGTAATCGTGTTCTTATTTCAACAAGTTCAATAGACAAAATTTCATTCAAAGTTGTTTTCATTCTCTAAAGTTTCTATTCACTTTCTAATAAGTTTTTTACGGTTCGATCATTGAAGTCCTGATTGTGATTTCGTTACATGGTATCAGAGCTTTGGTAACATTGGTGAAGAAGGTATCATTGTTATTCGATATGGAAAGTGGTGGTCGTGTAGCTGGACTTGGTTTGGAGTTGTTAAACCATTCAAACTATCGGATATGGAAAACCTGTATGGAATCGTACCTGGTCGGGAAAAATTTGTAGGACATCATCGTAGACGAAAATGATGTAGCTCCTGAGGATGTTGCTGAAAATGCAGAAGCATCGAAGAAGCGGAAGAGACTCAATGCGAAGGCAGAATTTGTGTTGAAGAGGTCAATCTCCCACAATCTGTTTGTGCACATCATTGGTTGTGGATCTACTCGCGAGATCTGGAAATGCTTGGTCGTCTTTTCAACAAGAAGAACGATGCTTGTTTCCAAATGCTTGAAAATGAGTTGGCAGCCGCAATGCAAATTGGATCTATCTCAGAGTTCTTTCTTAAGTTAAAAAACATATGCTTAGAAATTTCCTTATTGAACCCAGATGAGAAAATCTTAGAAGCTCGAACAAAGAGGCATATTGTTCAAGGATTTCGACCCGATATACACCATTCATCACATCGATTCAAGTTTGGGCTCAACAACCTTCACTTGAGGAGTTTGAAAATCTCTTGTCATCTTAAGAGTCGTTGGCCGCACAAATGACTAGAACGAGTATAAAGTATGAGTCAAACAATGTGTTGTTCGTGAAGAAATCGAGCTTGAAAATGGGAAAGTCGAAGAAGGAAGAAATAGGTCAGGATTTTTCAAATATTACTAAAAAGCCCCTTAAGTGTTTCAGGTGTGGAAAGACTGGACACTTCAAGAGAGATTGTAGAGTAACTTTGAATGGAAATTTTGCTAGTTCAAATCTCGGATAAAAGTCTAACCAACGTGTTGAGGAGGACTGGGACAAGGCTTTTCATATCGATGTGATGATTTCGAAGGAAAAGAAAACATAGGCGTCTTATGGTAAACAGGAAATCGATCAAAGGTGGATTGTCGATTTAGGGTGCGGACATCATGTTACTGGAGATGATTCTGTGTTCTCGTCGAGTCGAGTTCATAATGGAGGTGGTGGCATTGTCATGACAGATAAGTCAGTTCATGAAGTTAAAAGGGAAGGATCAATTGTCATTAATAACGACAAAGGAGAATCTATTACTCTGAAGAATGTCTACCATGTTCCAGGAATCCAGAAGAATCTCTTCTTAGTAGCAAATGCTATAGACGCGGGAAATCTTGTGTTGTTCGGTCCACATGATGTGAAGTTCTTAAAGAATGTGAAAGAACTAGAACTCGGGTAAATGATCTATTTGTTCTTTCAACATCAAATTCGTACATCGAAAAAGTGAACAACAAAAGCACCTCCTTTCTATGGCATGCAAGACTTGAGAATGTCAATATGACTAAGCTTAGTGTTATATCTCGAAAGACTTGTCGAAATTCTACCTAAAGATTGAGAATTGAGGAGGGCATTGTGTGTGAAGGATGTCAATATGGGAAGACTCATCGACTTTCATTCGACAACTTTGTATCAAGAAGTAAGGGTTCTTTGGATCGAGTTCATAGTGACTTGATGGGAACAACTCGAACTGCCTCATACTCGGGAAGTAAATATATGTTTCTATTTGTGGATGATTTTTCTCGGTTCACCTGGGTGTACTTTGTGAAAGAGAAGTCCGAAGTGTTCTCTAAATTTCTCGAGTTCAAGGAGACGGTAGAAGGAGAACAAGAAAGGAAAATTCAAGTATTGTGGATAGGCAATGGTGGAGAATTTTGCTCAAAAGAGTTTGAATTGTTTTGTAGGCAAAATGGAATAAAAATAAAACTCTCATGTCTTGAGACCCCGCAACAAAATGGGATAGCCGAAAGGAAGATTCGACACCTTATATAGGATTGTAAGTCGTGGCTGCATATGAGGAATATACCAAAGCACTTATGGGCATAAGGCATGAGTTGTGCTTCCCATGTCATCAATGGAGTTCCTCTTAGCCCAAATGAGTTCAAATCTCCATTCGAGATGCTTTTTAGTTTTAAGCCTAATGTTAAGCATTTTAGAATTTTTGGATCTACTTGTTATGTCAATATTCTAGACTCGAGAAGGACCAAATTGGATGCAAAGGTAGTAAAATGAGTGTTCGTGAGCTATGACCAAAGAAGGAAAGGGTGGCGGTGTATGGATCCATCAACCCACAAATGCATTGTGTCGAGAGATGTTATTTTTGTTGGGAAAAATTAAGAGTTCATTAACTTAGAAGAAATTGTTTGGAAGATTAAGTAAATAGTTAATTAAAAGAAAATGCTAAATATTAATCAATTAAGTTTTGATGATGTTTACATATAAACGAAGTTAAGTCGTCTAATTATTTCTATACAGGTGCATCAGATTTGGCTAACTTAAACGTGGTCTAAGCATGCTAATTAGACGTGTTACGTACTTAGACGTGTCAGTCTAACATATACGTAGTTATACGTGCAAGTCTAACAGATACGTAGTTAGACGTGTCAGTCTAACAGATTCGTAGTTAGACGTGCTAGTCTAACAGATACGTAGTTTGACGTGCCAATTTAAAAGATACGTAGTTAGACGTGTCAGTCTAACAAATACATAGTTAGACATGCAAGTCCAACAGATACGTAGTTAGATGTTCCAGTCTAATAGATACGTAGTTAGACGTGTCAGTCTAACAGATACGTAGATAGACGTACTAGTCTAACAAATACATAGTTAGACATACCAGTTTAACAGATACGTAATTAGACGTGCAAGTCTAACAGATACGTAGTTAGGCGTATTAGTCTAACAGATACATAGTTAGACTTGTTAGTCTAATAGATACGTAGTTAGACGTGTCAGTCTAACAGATACGTAGTTAGACATGCAAGTGTAACAAATATGTAGTTAGACATGTCAGTCTCACAAATACGTAGTTAGATGTGGGCATCTAACTCCTTCAGATCAGTCTGAAGTGATATGCCATTAAACGCTACAGTCTAACTCCATTAGACGTGGTAGTCTAATGGAATTCGCTGTTAGACATTGACGTCTAACTCTTTTAGACTTGGCAGTCTAATGGAGCACATCTAATGTCTTGCTTTAGTAGCGGTTTCAAGTTAGCATACGTCTACCCACGATCAACTAGTTGTACGCTACTTCTACTTCACTTTCTCTTGCAGACCAGTACGTCAGCTATTTGCATCCAATGAATGAACACCACGTACGCGAAGATTCCTCCCACTACTTGTTCAGTACAGGACAATTGTAGAAGGATATTCGGCGCGCTACCGTTCAGTTCGACCACGTTCCAGAAGCATAGAGTCTTCTGTACTTTGTCCTTTAGGCGTCCATCCTATGGGCGCGGGCCACGTGGTCATACAAAAGATTCGACCGTTGGTGTCCTTCTACTACAAATAGATGCTCAAGGACAATGACCGAATCACCGATTACTCTACTCATTAATACAAAAGATTATCCCTCAACGTATATCGTCTCGTGTATGCGTAACGTAGTCTTTCAAAAGAACCACAGGATTTGTCGTTGTTCTCTAATGCCTTTTAATCATTGAAACATGGCAACGGTCGAATCCATTTTGTTGATACGTGGCAATGGTACGTTTGTCTATGCCTAGCGTACAGGATTTTTGTGCGCATTACATTTGAAATATTCGTTTATCGTATTATAGGCGTACGGGATTTTAGTGCGTAGTGGAATAAAATATTCGTTCATCGATTTGCATGTCAGAGTAAATAACTGGTTGTACATTTGTCGTATTCAGGTGATGTAGAAATTAGTTGATATCGAGCTCTACTGATAAGCTACTCTACTGAAAGCGCACTCATATGTTGATCAGATCTACTGATAATCTACTCTGCTGAAAGAGAACTCAGCTGTTAATCAGCTCAGCTACTAGCAAACTCTACTAATAGAACAACTCAGCCGATAACAAGTCTGCTTATAGAAACTCTATTGTCAGCGCTTCTTCGGCTCTATTGATGACAACTCTACTGATAGCGCTTCTTCAGCTCTGCCGAGCAGTAACTCTGTTACCAGAGCATCTTCAGCTCTGCTGATGGCAACTCTGCTGCTAGCTCTTCTTCAGTGCTGCTAATGGCAACTCTACTGATGAAAACTCTACTGTCAGTGCTTTTTCAGCTCTACTGATAACAACTCTGTTGTCAGCGCTTCTTCAACTCTACTGATGGCAACTCTGCTGTCAATGCTTCTTCAGCTTTACCTGCACATTAACGCATTACTGAACTTAGTTTTATTCATTCATCAAAACCATGTGTATTCATTTTAATTCTCCTAAGTTAATTTTAATCAATTAAGACGTTTTTTATAATTTAACTTAATTTAATAATTTCCCCATTTTTTATGATTTAATCTAATTTAAAATTTTCTCCATTTTTCTCTTTTAACTTAATTTAACAATTTCTGCTTTTTTGATTATGTTAAAACTAAGTGATGATGAGTAGGGAACTATAGATAACTATATAGATATGGGAAATGATAAATAAGTAAAATATTTCGAATATAAATTTCCCCATTTTTAATTCATTGTCTATATTTCCCCTTGTAGTTTGCTTGAGCCTGCTCCAACTGATTTCTTTTCCTTGCTACCTTCCTCTTCCCGATTTCCCACTCACTACTCTGCCTCTACTACTTTCCCCTTTTTAACATCAACATCCCCTTATCGTTTAAGGAAGTCCGTGACTTCAACAGTTTTGTAGTTTGATTGAGCCCGCTCTAGATGGCTTCTTTTCCTTTTTACCTTCCCCTTCCTGGTTTCACCCTCACTTCTTTCCCTTTACTACTTTCCCCTTTTTAACATCAGCATCCCCGTCTTGCTCATCTCAAATTTTTTCTCCATCAACTTAGAGAACATTTCATATAATTTGGGGTTAGTTGACCTAAAGATGATGTCATCAAACTCTATGAGCTTGGTTAAGTCCATATAATGCTTTATCTAAACATGATCCAAGTTCATGTCCTGTTTTACCTGCACATATAAACATTGGCAGCTTTCGTACCCATATTTATTTGGGTTCATGGCTAATTTGTCCCTTGGGGATCCATACTTGAGTTATTTTTATGGATCTCTCATTATGTGTTTTTAACTTGGCAGATTTATGCTTACCAGACCAGCTGGTTACCCTGTTTCTGGGCTTAAGCCAACTTGACTTTTGTTGAGTTCGCTTAACATATTTAATTTCATCTTTAAGAGTCAAATCATTACAGTTTCGATTAGTTCGAATGTAAGTTGAGTTTCCCTTAACGAAACTTATGAAATTAAATTTGACTTGTACCGGGTTCAACTTATTGCAGGACTCAGCTAGATTGCCCCCAACAAATACCAGACCAGATTTACATCTAGCAGGCCTTTGTTGCTCAGGCAATTGCTTGAGAGCATTTCCAGACTTAGTCCATTACTAACCACATAGTTTATTCTTTTATTTTAAATAGATAAACTCTTAATTGTTTTTTGAGCTTCTCATTCTCAGCTTATAGCTCATTCATTTTGTTTTTCAAAACTTCTGGTTCATTATTTTGAGTTGAGAAACTTGTATTGTTAGATTTATTTTTCAAATTTATTTCGTTAAAAAGATTTAACAGTTTCTTGTACTCAATGACCATGTCATTGAATGCAGTAATTAAATCATTTCTTATGAATTCATCAGGGTGAAATCCAATACATCGTTGTCATCTGTCATTAGCATTTGATAATTTCTTCCTCCCTTTCATTTGAGGAGCTCTCATCGGAATCACTTTCAACTCATTTGCTCTTGCTTTCCTCATCAAGTAGAGCATTTTGTTCCTTCTTATTCTTGGAAGTTTTACGATGTTTGTGTTGTGATGGAGTGGATGGACATCCTCATTCCTTGAGTTTATCTCAAACTCATAGGCTTTCAGATCGGCAAAGAGATCATACAACTCGATCTTTTTCAGGTCATAAGTTTCTCTCATAGCCACCGTTTTAATATCTCATTCTTAGGGCAAAGCTCTCGTAGCTTTGATAGAAACTTTTCTATTGCTATATACATTTTCTAGGTTGAGAGTTCGATGACTATGCTGCTGAATCTTTTGTCGAACTTAGTTATAGTCTCACCCGGGTGCATCCTGATGTTGTCGAACATTTGTGTGTCAACCATTAGTTTGTTTTCTTTTGTTTGGTCGTTGCCTTCACAAAATCGAGTCAGCTTCTCTTAGATCTCTTTGGCAGTGGAGCATGACTTGTGGATCCAAACCCAAATAACTGTTTAAGAACATGACATTTTTTTTTATCATTTTTAAATATTTTAAATGCATTTGTTAATTGGGCTTAAATGTATCAGACTAAGCGTGAGCACTAAGCAAAGTGTTTGGTTTCACCAAACTTTGCAAGAATAATGTTTTTCTTCCAATGATATAGAGCTGACACATCCTTTGGGCTGTCAAAGTCTTTATTTATTTATTTATTTATTTATTTATATATATATATATATAAAACTGTAGAATTTTTTTCTTTTTCCTTTGATTTGCTTTTTCTTCTTCTTTTCTTTTTTTAAGTTCTGATTATATATAAAACATTTATAGCCAAGTAGATTATTTAAAAATAATAAATTTTATTTATGTGAGATGAAAAAAATAATAATAATTTGGGTCCTCAATGTTGGGGGGCCAGCACTGCTTACTAGTTCAAAATTTAGAAATACCAAAAGGAGTTTGGCCATCAGAAATCAGTAACACTGAACCAGAAGCTTTAAAGTAGGTCACTACAAGCAATTAACAGACATGGGTAACTACTTCCAATATGCATATTAAGTATTAATACCCTAAAATTTAATAAAACCTACAAGCAATTAACAACATTGAGTTGTTGATAGAAAATTAGCATAACATAAGAGGCTCTTGAATCAATTTTATAGTCAAATTGTCAATGGCCTAAACTTGTTCTGGCCAAGAATTGTAAATAAAATTTCAGGCAGCACTGTCTACTGTTTTAATGAACCTAAGTATCACAATGCCCACAATAGCAGTTAACATGCATGTTCTTCCAAACAAATCAGAAGAAAAAAATATTAAAAAAAGACAATAAGCTTTACCCTGCTGTTCAAAGTAAATCCGTTAAGGCTTGCTTACCTAGAGAATATTGTTGTCGATAAAATTGAAATTAATAACCGAATCGATTTCAAATGGCACGACGACAAGGGTCTATCTTGTCATGGAGAGTCGCCACAAGATTATGTGCATGGTCTAATAGCTTCCAAACATCAAGATTTCCAGCCATATTATTACACTCCCTTACAATATCATCCATACTTTTGTATCTCTCGATGATCTGTTTCCGCCTCTGCAACACTGAGGCTGCGATCGTGTATAATAACAAATCATCCGTGGGTGGGGCCCGGTGCCTTATCTTGTTCCAACTAGATTTCCCAATTCCAGCTCTTATTGCTGCCTGATCAGCCCACATTGCCTCCCAAAGACATATTGTCTGGTCGAAACTAAGCTCCCTTCTGAACAGTACCACCACCATACGATAAACGAAGAAACAATCCTCCGCCTCCAGTTTCTCCAAGTGTCGGTAAAGATGAGAATCTTTAAGTTGGATTATTCTCGAAACAAAAACCAATTGCCTCATGATGCCTAACTCATCCAGCCTGAAATTATGTCGAGCCTTCTTCATGAAACCGACGAAGCACCAAAACGCATCATGATCCTCAGTTATTACAGCTATTATTGGAGAAAGAAGATCGCACATGCCTTGGCAGTAACCGATCTCGGGGTCGTAAATTGCATAGGCCTCCAGAATGGCGGTTAGACGAGCCGCGTGAAAGATTCTGAATGGTTCGAGTTGATCATAGTCCTTTAGCCCGACAGCCTTGGCAGCACGATGTGCCCTTTCGTTAGATATAGTTGCCTGAACAGGGGAATAGTCTGTCCACTCTTCATTCGCACGAACTGCATCTAAGCGAATGATTCGCTGCCACGTGGCAAAATCATCGGGGGTGTATAGTTCTGACCTGACCTCTGTATTAGTAGGAGAAGGATGTATCTCGTTAACTTCTTGATCGTCAGATGATTCAGAATCCGATGAGATTTGCTCTTCTTCATGTAAATTTTCAAAATGATCATTGGAGTTAAAATATGAGATCATTTCCTCACTGGATAGAGATTCCCTGGCACTAACCACATCTTCGGAATCAGGAGAATTTAAATCTTGATATAAATTCAATCTATCCTCGTGACTGTATAGGACCCGACCAGTTTCTTTCAGTTTCAGAAATTGTCGACACTGTTTTCTCAGTTTTTCGTATTCATTCCTGCATGCACAGTGTTATTGGAATTACAGAATTTAATCGGATGTTTAAGAACGTGAGTAGAAAATGGAAGGGTAAAAGTCTCACCTCTTCTTGCTGCGTAATGTTTCCCTTTCTTCTTTCGAACTATTCAAGTTATATCTGGGAGAGAAAACACAACTCAGCTCAGAGTGATATATAAGTTTGCAAACACATGCCCAATTGGAAAACACTTATTGTTTCTGTATCAAGATCCATTTCCCAATACAGAAACAAACAATATTCTGAATCTATTTATGACTAAATTTAGTTTCCGAATGTGTTTGTAACAGGAAACCTATTTATGACTAAATTTAGTTTCCAAATGTGTTTGTAACAGGAAACATAAACAAACAATAATTACACATTATACTGACAACAACAGTAAAATTAATAATTCTTGGTGACGATTTAAATGCGTAAACCCTGCACAAACTATATGGTATGTACCAAAAGAAATTACTCTCATTTAGTGCTTGAGTCGTATTTAATGAACAGTTACTAAATACTATGTACCAATAGAGTTAGGACAAGTCTTATATCATTAACATGACGAAAGTATTTCATACACTTCTCTTTAAAGTTATGTAGGGTTCAACTAGATTCATAATTGTATTCTGTGTAAAATCAAAAAAAATGCAAATTGAGCATGTAAATACAAAAGAGATGTCTTTGGGGAACTAGATCATTTTTATCAAATAAGCTGGAGAGTCCAACTAAACTTCATAGCAAGAATAAGAGAAGAAAAGAAGACAGTTTCTCATAAAGGAAAATACCAATAAAAACTTTTCTAGAAACTAAAAATTCAAGATTCATAAAGACACTGGTGCAGTCAAAGTTTTGCACACCTCACTAATTCCTGGAGAAGAGAAAAACAACCAACCACCATGACTTCCACGCCAATATGATGTTTTCAATGAAAATAGATTTTCACACATAAGGTACTAAAGCCTCTAGCCACTAAACTAACCAGGATTTGTATCAAAGCATTAGTATAATGCATGGTTGTTATGAAGAATGCTACATAAAAAATTTGACCCTAAGCCGATCCACTAATATAACAGTAACAGAATTTGCAAAGTTGAAGAGCTTACACTCCAAGTAGGAATGGCCAAACCTCTGCCCTGATAGTGGGATCAATACCCTACATGATAATCAATGAAGTAGTTCAATTTTGAAAAGTTTCTAACAATAAACAAGTGAAATAACCAAATAAGTAAACTTGCAATCCTATACTTGAAATCAAATATCATGTTGAGCTTACCGCACTTCGAACTTTTCTCAAAAATCTCAAACCACCATCGCGTAACTTTGCGTCCTGAGTAAACAAACTCCTCCATTGACGAGGAGAAAGGGGGGTTTTCTTCTTCCTGCGTGACCATGGTGATTTGAGATGGACCCTGGAAAGAGAAACAGATATGTAATGTCCTTCCATTAATTTGTATAGGGTCCCAATATTTCATAAAAAAAAAACAAAGAAGCTCCGGAAAATTGGTGGGATTCAGCATATTCGAACAAAATATACAACTGAGAAAAATGAATCACAGTTAAATTATAAAGGTACTAGACGAAGAAAGAAAGAAAGAAACTCACTTTTCAGATGGGTAGGAACAAGAAACTGGTGAAGAGGAAGATAATACAAATAAAACAGATCTTAATTGAATCCACGACGAGGATGACGAAGGTGGTGGAGAATTTATAGAAGAAGAGGCCGAAATCTGTCTTCGTCGTAGGGTCGTCATCAAACTAAGACATAAAATTGTTGAATTTTAGGGCTGGAAAACAGAAAATGTGATTTAAGGGTTTGATCGACTATTTAGATGCATTCAAAGTAGAACAGGTGAGGTGATTCATTCCAAGACGTTGGTTTTAACAGTGGGTTTATCTAGCATTCTACGAAGCTACCACCTTCGCTAGAATCCTTCGCAGCGGTAGCTACTGATGATGAAGAAAGTGTACGAAATTTCAGTTCCAGGTTTAATCACACAGCCACAAAGATAACGAGAAAATAGGAGCTTGAATCAGAAAAGCGGAGAGAGATAAACTGATATATTATATATATATATATATACAAATAGCGATCACCATTCATCAACAAAGAAATTCTCAAAGAACCAGCAGTGATTATCCATCACCTTAACCAACAGAAGCTCAACTGTTTTTTTTTTTTAATTTTTGTTTTTATTGGTATCTTTCCCTTCTCTCTTTCACTAACCAAGTCATTTTCTTTGTCTCACTTTCATTTGGGGGCGCTCTCGAGTCTCGCCTCCTGTCTCTATCACCGCCGACCTTTTTTCTTTTTTCTTTTTTAATAATTTTTTATTTATTTATTATAAAATTTAATGCCCAAAAGAGATTTGAGATTACTCTAATAATAACCCTTTTGAGGAATGACTCAACCGATAAAATTTACAAAAACAATATTTTTGGCCTATCTAAAAAAATATTCCTTGAGTCACGCGACACACATAATCTTACCGACACGAAGAGATTTCCTGATAATGTTTGCAAATGTAATCTCGCATCACAAACACGCATTTTGTTACACGGTGTCATTTTTACAAATATTATTCGAAGTCTCTTCAAGTAATGAGAGTAGGATATTTTTATTGAAATGATTATTTTTACAAATTTATGGAACTTGAGTCATTCTTCAAAATAATGTCATTGTTAGTCAAATTTTCCCTAATTTAAGGGTTTTATATAAGAGAGAATAATACACAATTTTCTCTTATTAATTTTATTTTTATTATTAAAAACTATACCTGCATCACTCCAAGTTTTGAATGAAAATTGAACCAATAATATTATAATTTCTTAAAAATTACTAATAAAATTAATAAATTTTAAATAAAGACACTTTTTACTTTTTGCAAATTTATGTAATTCTCTAAATCTCACTTCAAATTTTTATTAATCCTATCTATTTCATTTCACAGCTAGTCCAAAACAGCTCATTACAAACTTTACAAGTAACATAAATTTACTTTAAATTATAGTAATATTTTATTTTATTTTATATCATATCATAATATTTTCCTAATTTTTTATTCTATTATCTTGAAAATAAGTTTAATAATAAATAAAATATTAAAATCTTACCTATTCTAAATGTACATTCATTATCTTTTCAAAACACTTAATGAATCTATATTTTATGTTATATATATATATTCATAATTTTTTTATTAAATAATATAAATTAAATATACAATGATATTTTTTATTTATTAATGATAATAATAATATGATAGTTTAATATTCAAACATTATATTATTTTAAATTAAATCATCCTAAAAAATAGAATTATATTAAATAATGTAGGTTTAATACCCATTAATATAAATTAGGAGTATTAGTGAGATTAACACAATTAAAAACAAAAATTCAATATTTAAAAAAATATATATATTTTTTCAATGTTTAAAATTTTTAATAAATCGTTAATAATATATTAGAATAAAAAATATAACATTATCATTACACATTTTATTAATTTTGGAAAACAACTCATTTTCTCACATATCTTAGCACATATTCTTTTTCATTGTTTCAATGAACTCTCATCTAGTGACTTTACACTTTCACTTTAGCATGTTTGGTAAGTGATTTTTTATTCTAGAATGAGGAAGGAATTAAAAATAACCTTTGGTAAGTGATTTTAATTGATGAATAGGAATCATCTAATCCCCTTAATATTGGGGAATGAAACTCATTTCAGTCTCTCTCTTCTATATTCTCTCTTTACTCTCCTCTTACTCCACATCCACTCTCTCCATTATTTTTTTATTTATTTTTTTTCTTTTATCATCTTCTTTATTCTTTTTCTTATAGTTCTCAGGTTAGACATGAACTTAATATATATTAATATATGTAAAGTATTTATAAAAAAAACAAATATAGTTTTAACTACATATTTATTGGTTCTAATTTTTTTATTTAACCTGATATTTTATAATTTTAGTGTTTCTCGTTTAATTTATTTTAATATAAAATAATAATTTTTTCCGTATCAAAATCAACTACAAAAATATATTAATATAAATTAAAATTTATAATATAAAACAATCAAATTACTTATTATCATAATAATAATAATTAATAAAATATAATAAAGAGAATAAAAATGTTAATATAAAACTTATTAATAATTTATTTTACATTTGACTAATTATTTCTCTTTTTCTATATTTATTTAATTTTACATCTATATATTAGATTAAATTATTTAACATGATATTTTAATAATTATAAATAATTAATTTTATTCAAATAAATATATTTTTTAATTAAATTCAAATAAACTAGTGAAAATTTATAGTATAAACAAACCAAATAACTTAATAATAATTAATAAATATATATATAAAGAGAATAAAAAAATAAATATAAATTTTATTAATATTTTTTTTATTTTGACTAATTATTTATTCTTTTTCTTATTTATTTATTTATAAATAAATATAAATTGAATTAATTCATTTATTTATATATTTTTTAAATGAGTAATAATATAAAAAGAATAAAAAAATTAATAAAGTTATAACTATATTAAATTAGGGAGGTGTTTTTCACATCCCTCCCATATTCCCACCCCACCCTCACTCTTCAATTATCTCCAAACTTATTTATTTATCTCTATCACTTTTATATATTTATCTTTCTTATTTTACTTATTTTACTTATTTTATTTTATTTAATTATTAAGTTTTTTATTAAATATAATTAATTAATTAATTTTTAATATTTTTTTTAACTTTATTTAATTAAAAATACAAAATATTATTATTATTATATTATAACTATTTAAAATATATTAAATATTAAAAATCAAAATGTGTACTAATTTAATAAAATATATTATTATTAATTAAAATAATAATGATTAGACTAATTATTAATTATTATTTAATAAATAATTTTATTTATAAAAAAAATTGAATCATTCAACTAATTATTATTTTTATAAGTATTTTAATATATATATATATATATAAATATATAATTAATATAAGAAAATATTAAATATTTATATTTTATTAAATCAAGACACACTTTAATATTTTATATATTTTAAATAATTATAATATAAAAATAATAATATTTTATATTTTTAATTAAATAAATAAAATAGAAAAAATATTAAAAATTAATTAATTATATTTAATGATAAAAAAAATTAATAATTAAATAAAATAAAATAAATAAAATATATAAGATAAGAAAAATAAATATATAAAAATGAAAGGGATAAATAAGTAATTTTTTTAGTTAATTAAGGAATGAGGCGGGGAGAGAATATGGGAGGGGGAGGGAAAAACAATTTGCATTAAATTAAAATAGAATATAAAATTAAATATAAAACTTATTAATATTTTTTTGTTTCGAAAAAATTATTTTTTTATTTATATGTTTTTTAAATGAGTAATAATAGGAAAAGAATATTTTTTTTAATAAAGTTTATAATTATATAAAATTTGAATATAAAATTTATTAATTACTAATAATAATATTATCATTCCTCCACCCAAACCAAACACTATCAATGATAATGGTAATTATAACATGTCATAACCAAACACTACACTTCTATCAAATCATACCAATTCCCATTCCACACATTTATCAATCTCATTCTATTATGATTCCTTTATTTGAACCAATCGCCCCCTCAAACATTATCAATGTCTTTTTTACCCTCACTTTAGCCCACCAATGCTCAATCGACATCTCATCTCGTGACTTTAAAGTACTTCGATTAACCAACCATCTCATTCCACATTTATTTACCAACTCAAATCAAACTTCTCGTCTCTTGACCTTAATTTTCACTTTGATCAAATAATTAATCTTCTCGCTTATTTTAACTACCAATATCAATTTCTTTCCCAATCAACCTCTCATATCCTTACCTTACTTTCACTTCGACTAATCAAAAAACATATCATTGCACATTTATCCACCAATCACAATCGACCTCTCATCTCTCAAAGACCTTACTTTCACTTTATTAAACAACACATCTTCTCACATATTTTATAATATACAACCTGAAATTCTTATCATCACTTCGACTAACCATATATTTCATTCCACATGTATCTACCTCAATCGACCTCTCATTTCATTACCTTACTTTCCTTTTGACTAACTAACGATTTCATTTCACATTTATCTAGCAATTAACAATCGACCTCTCATCTTGAGACCTTACTTTCACTTCGTCAAACAACCCATTTCTTAACATATTTTACAATATACAACCTGACATTCTTTGTCATCAATTCAGCTAACCATCCATCTCATTTCTAATTTATCCACCTTAATAATCGATCTCTCATATGTGACCTTACACTTTCACTTCAGTTAAATCAACTATCTCCAACATTATCAATCTCTTTTACTCTCATCATTTTAGTCACTAATCCTCAACTAATATCTTATCTTGTGACTCTTTTCCTTACATATTATACAATATACAACATGATTTTGTTATCCCCACTTCGGCTTACTAACCATCTCATTTCACATTTATCCACACCTTAATAAAACCTCTCATACCTTACACACTTTTATTTCAGTCAAATCTACCATCTCCAACATTATTAATCTCTTTTACCTTCACTTTGACCCATCAATCCCCTAACCGACCTCTCCTCGCATGCCCTTACTTACTCCCATTAACAAATCATCTCATTCCACATTTTTATCCCACAAATCTCAATCGACCTCTCTCTCCCTCGACTTTAATTTCATTTAAGTCAAATAATTCATCTCCTCACATATTTTAGCGTGACCTTACTTACTTCCATTAACCAATCATCTCATTCCATATTTTTATCCCACCAATCTCAATCGACCTCTCTCTCTCGACTTTAATTTCATTTCGGTCGAACAATTCATCTCCTCACATATTTTAGCGTGACCTTACTTACTTCCATTAACCAATCATCTCATTCCACATTATTATCCCACCAATCTCGATCGATCTCTCGTCTCGAAACTTTAATTTTATTTTGGTCAAACAATTCATCTCCTCACATATTTTAAAATAAACAACCTGACTTATTTATCCTCACTTTGACTAACCAACCATCTCATTCTATATTTTTATACATCTCAATTGACCTCTAATCTAGTGACCTTACACTTCGGTCAAGCCAAAAAAACTCTGAACCATCTCATTCCATATCGTGAATGTCATTTACCCAACCACTAATTTCATCTCATATTTTAACCATCCATCCCAATCAATATCTAATCTCGTGAATGTTATTTATCCACCCACCATTTTTATCGCACATTTTAATCATCAATATCATTTCGCATTTAACCATCTCCTCACTTCGATAAACCAACATTTTTTATTTCACATAATAGCCATCAATGTTTTTTTAATAATTTAAAAATTGTGTCTAATGGAATTTGAACTATAATATCTATTATGTAACATGAAGACTTTAACCACTAAACCACTTAAAATTGTTGATTTATATTTATAATTTTGTGTATGCATATATAATTTATATAACTAATGTTAAATATATATATATATTATTTGTATTTTACAAAAATTAAGTAAATACTTATTATTTTAATATATTTAAATAAATATTTTATTTTTAAAATTTTTACTAATGTTTATTATATATATATATATATATGAATAAATTATTATACTATTAATGTTGATTTTTTAATATTGTTTTAAATAAATTTTGAATTATTAGTTTTATTTATTGCGTATATTGTAAATAAAAAGATGACAACCAATCAACCAACTCCTAACATATTTTACAATAAACAACCCAATTACTTACTTATCCTTACTTCATAAACATAATTTTATTTTTAACCGTTTCAAATTTATGAGAGGATCAACCCACAATCCGACCCAACAATCCATTTTATCTCACATATATATTCAAATTAACCTCATCTCTCGACCCGATAATCCGAACACTTTAAATTTAAACATTATTATTATTATAATTATATATATATATATATTAGTTAAAAGGTTGAACTTATAGTTAAAAATGTCTCACGTTTATCAAATTTGGTGTTAATTTAAAATATAAAGTCTTATTAACTTAGTTGGTTAAAGGGTTGTAACATACATATAATATTTTTTTATTTTTTTTTATCGTGTTATGTTTATGGGCGGGTCAACCCACGATCCGACCAAAGTATCATTTTTTCTCATATATATATTCAAATTAACCACATCTCTCGACTTGACAATACAAATATTTTAAATTAGGCAATATTATTATTATTATTATTATTATTATTATTATTATTATTATTATTATTATATATATTATATTGAAATTTTTCTACAAAAACAAAAATGAAAGTGATGTAAAAAGATAACCTTGAAGTTCTATAAACAATTTTTTTTTTATAAAATTAAAATTCTAGAAAATTCAAGATTTTTTATCATTTTGTTTTTAATAATTTCAGAAATTTGTATTAACTATATATCTATATGTATAATAGAAAAGTTCATTCATATTCTAATCAGAATTTTCTGAAAAAATAATATATTTATTAAAAAAATGTAAAGAATTTACCAAATCTGCAATTGGATTTTCTTGAATTTTAAAAGGACAACCACAAATTTATGATCTCAATTAAAATGGAAGATTATTAAACATTAATGAGTATATTAATGTGACTTATTATAAATAGAGATAATTAAAATATATTTTTTAATTAATTATAAGAGACTTTATTCCTTATCAATTAAAACTATATAATAAATAGATGAAATAAAATGTTGAGTTTTCTATAAATCAATTTAAAATTTTCTAAAAACAAAAAATAAACAATTATAATTTATTATTGTAACGTGTCTGTAGCTTAGCACGTGTCGGGGTAATACGGGGTGGCTCGAGATTCGATGTGTTTCAACTTTTATTTTGCGTGCCAGGAATATTTTTAAAATAAAATATTTCTTTATAAAGATTTTGATGGTTTCTGAGTTTTTTTTTTAAATTAATTATGTAAAAATAATCAATCTTATTCAATTTTAATAATCTAGGGATTTGTCAAAACCAAAACTATAACTTGATTAAAATTCAGTTTAAATTATTTAAACATAATTAATTTAAGAAAAGATTATTTATTTGAAAATAAAGTCGTCAAATAATTTTAGAAAATTTAGTAAATTATACGTTTATAAACGTACTTTATACCAGAGTTTCTATAAGGGTTCATTATTTGGTTACGCTCGAGAAAGAGCTTTCGCGCTATGTCATCCGTGCCCGTTAAAAACGGTTTTATTTTTAAAAGTCTGACTATCAAAAGATTTATTTATAACATTTATTTCCTTTGATTAGTAGTACGGGAGTCCTAAACAAAGATATGTTTAGATTACGTAAATAGTTGTACAAAATAATTTAGAAGTGCGTACCTACGATGCATTTATATAAGATTTATTATAATACCTAAAAAATATTATAAGAGCATTAGAATTTAAAAATAAATTCCAAAAGGGGCCTAAGGACTAGAGTTTTAGGTCTTGGGTTCGTTTTTACCAATCTATGATCGGATGGGCTTGGTCTAGACCGAGGGTGATCTGGATTGGGACTCGGGACACTCAGTTAGGGGATTGGAAGGTTCGGCCCTAGGGTTCAAGAGGCTCGATCCTGAACTCGGGTTGTTTGATCCTAAGTTTTAGAGTCTCGGTTCTAGATCTAAATTTTCCAATCATAGGACCTAGGAGTCTCGGTCCCAAGTTAGACCTCTCGGTCCTAGGTAAAAAACTTCGGTCGAATTTCTCGATCCTAGCTCAAAAACATCGGTCCTAGAGCTCGGTCCTGACTCAAGGACATTGATCCTTATTCTCGGTCTTAACTCAATAACACTGGTCATTGGTGTCGGTCTAGGTCAATTTTCTCGTTCCTTAGTCTTGATTAGGACCGAAGATTCTCGATCATCGATCCTATAGGACTTGGTCTAAGAGGACCGAGTGTTCTTCATTTGGTATGAAGATTGCATGTTTGTCATTTTGATTCTCGATCCTACTTCTCGATCCTTATAAGTTGCAAACAACTCATATGGATGAAAGGATCATAATCCCTTATCTTGAACTCGATCAATCGATCTCTAAGTCGATCAATTACTCAACACAATTTCTAGGGAAATAATTAGGATCTTTTGATTTAGGCCATCTCGTTGTCTAATTCTTGTTCCAATAACTTTCAAATGATATTTATAGTCGAACACAACCAAAATATGAACATCAATCAAGCTTTATAATAATTTTTAAAAATAAAATTCGAAGTTTTTATTTCAAAATTTTCTAATCGATCAAACATGACTGGGATGGATGTAATATGATCTAGAAATTATCCTAACGTGTTCACAAACATGTTAGGAAACTATTTGAATAAAAAATTCAAGCTTAAAAGCTCAAGAACACAAAATTCAAAATTTCCAGATTTTCAAATCAAATTTGGGTTTTTTCGATTTAGGTTGAATTGATGAAATCTCTTTCGAGAAAAAAATATAGAAAACATATAGGGATTGATTTCGATTACAGAATGAACAAAATTGATTCCTAAAAATGATCAACTCGATCGAACTTGGAAAATCTAATTTTGAATCACAATTCGAATTATAGGTGAACTGGAATCTTACTAGTGATTGGAGAACACTCCAATGATGTGTAAAAAGCTTTCTCAATCCCTAGATCGAAGCCTAGATTGCTGGAATAATTTCTACAAAAACCAGTCTCTAGAGCTCATTTGAAATTCTTAATTAGGCTGTAATTTGTGATGTTTGTTCGATGGATTGGAAGAATAACTCTTAAGGACTATTTATACTCGAGCTTAGTTAGTTTCATAGACGAATTCAACTTCAATTTCTTTTCTCAAATTTCTTCTTCTTCGTTTTGTTTTGTCCATGGAAGCCTAGATCTTGGATAACTAATGATGGCGAGGTAGAGACGTTCTCGTGGGTGAAATCTCGAAGGATAGAGACGAAGGAGGAAGAAGATAGAGGTTCTGGAAGGTCATCGGCGTCAAGAACAGGCCTTCGACGTTCGCAAAGAAGAAGAACAAAATGACGTCGTTTTGTTTAAATGAATGCTTCGTTGGCATTCCGTCCGCCGCCTAACATTTCGTCTGGAGTTTGGGCATCTGCGCTAACGGGGTAAGCATCCCCGTTAGTCGATCTTGTGTGGACCCAGACGCGCGCATGCTTCTGCTATAGCGGGGTGTGTGGCTTCTTCCTAGGCGCTGATCTGATGGTACAAATTCCAGCTACAATGAAATTCCTAGATTAACAAAAAAAAAATAATATAAGGGCTCTTTAAAATCGAATTTTTAACCTTTTTTGTGTTTTTCTTCATCAAATTAATATACAAAAATATTTTTGATGACATAATAAAAATTATGTTTATTTATTTTTATTTTTGGGTATTTTGGGATATTTATTTAATTGTTTAACCCATAAATTATACATAATTTATGTTTAAAATCATAATTAAATTACTTTTAGGTAAAATAAATACATAATTTTAACCTCAAATTATTTTTAATTTTATTTAATTTTTCGAATTAGGGTATCATTATCACAATAATTAATATTAATTCACTCTTAACTCTCATTTTGATTATTTTGAATTAAAAAAATTAAAATATTATTTTAATGTTATTATAAATTAATAATATTATTATAAATTGGGGTTTGTTAAATTTTTATGCTTACATAATTCCCCTCTCGAATCGAGTTTGAATAAAACAAACTTTTTTTTAAAACATGGATTCGAGGTTTGAATCTTTGAAATTAATACCATAATGCATAATAAGGTAGAAGGATAGAACTTGGAGGGCAACAAATGTTGGGGATGAATCATAACAATGATTCATAGGTTGGATCGTCATAAGATCATTCTTTGGTTGAATCTTGTTGGGGATAGACTATCATAATAGTCTATGCATGATGGGGAGTAGTCTTATCATCTATATGTAAGACTTCCTTTAAGATACCTATCAATAAATAGGATTCTCCTAGGGAGTTTATGATAGGACTCTTCTAGGGAATAATGATAATAATCAAGCTATGCTCATCAAGAGATGAGAATTTGTTACTAAATATTAGTCATAATAATGACTTTTATGGATGTCTATCATGAGATAGAGCTTACTTGAGGATGATGATAATAATCACTCTATGGGATAGGATATGACAATGACTTATATTGACGCCTATTAAAATAGGGTTTTATGAATCATCACAATGATCTATTGTGACTATCCATAGATAGGGCTTTAGTGAGATCATAATAATAATCGTGGATGCTTATTACATGATTGAACTTTGGAGAGGTCTTATACAAAGTGACATTAACAACTAGTTGAAAAATCATGATTCAGTTGGGGATTCTTTATTAGAGGAGCTACTTTGATTGACAGTTTATCTCTTATGGTTTTGACAAAGTGTCCTTCGCAACTGGGTGAAATATTGACCAAACGTTTTGAGGGGAGCTTTGTCTTTAATGTGACAAAATGTGCTTCACAACAGGATTAAAACCATCGATTTTCAAGGAAATTCTATCACTTAGGGAATATTTCAACATAATTTTCTCTTTTGTTTTAAGAAGTGACATTCACAACTGATTGAAACATCGACAAGGTGTTTTGTCTTTATCTTCCGTTGTGAGGAAGAGACGTATGTTACTTCGTCATGCTTTATGTCGCCTTATTTATATGTGCCATGGGGAGATTTGGACAAAAGGTACTTGGGGATGGACTATCCCTAATCCTGTTTCAAATCATGTTTGGAAATAGAGGAAATCTTGATTCTATCCTTGAATCATGGAAACTTGGATTCGAAATGTGTTCGAGGCTAAGATACGAGCATTCCTGCAATTGGTAGAGATTATCTTGCTTAAAGAGCCCGAGTTCCTTTTATTTTTATGTTAAGATATAGATTATAAATTAAATTTTGTCTAGACGATTATCCAAATCCTTAAATTATAAGGAAGGTGACTGAGACATGAAGTTTCGTTCAGCTATATTTTTGGTTGTTTTTACCGTGGGCCGCAATCCTTCGAAAGTTTGATTATTCCTAGTATAGTCATAGAGAGAATTTCAACTTTCTGGATTTGGGAATAATTTTCTTTTTTCTCTTTTTGGGCTTCCGGGGTATATTTGGGGAATCAATACGTTTTTCCTCTTGCAATAGTCATCGGGACAACCGCTTGAGTGAGCATAAACGAAGATTTTAGTATCTCAACCTACATGGGAGATAGAGTTTTGGTTTTGGTTCCCGGGGTATATCTAGGGGAATTGACACATTTTTAATCTTGTGATAGTCATCAGGACAACTGCATGAGTGAGCATAAATAATGATTTCAATACATCAACCTATACGGGAGCGTTTATTATATGTACAGATTTTTTTGAAGCCTTGAGTCTAGCTCTCTTTGTTCTCTTGTACAAAGGGGAATGAGACGTTCTTTTTCATATTACGGCTTTGTCTTGGCTTATGGGGTTTATTCCATTTCTGATTTCCAAAAGCCTTCCTTAGAGGTTTAATTTTCTAGATAATCGTGTAGCACGAAAACTAGCTTATTAAGAATATCCATCGATTAGAGTTTTCTAGAAACTTGGGAGTTACGTTTGGGAGATTAATCATTGGTTGATTAACAATGCTTCTCTTGACTTTTCCCCCTACTTATTTCCTAAAATCAATGTCATTGGTTGGTGGAAAGAACTAAGGTTCTCACTATCTTTAGACTTATGTGAGATAGAATAAGAAATTGTCCATTCCTCTTATTTATTATTTTTATTATTATTATTGAGATTGGACTTATATATAGGTTGTCTACGTATCTTCCTTTTATCCTTGACATATTTATTTTTTATTTCTTTAGAAGAATCAGGTCTCATGTAGTTCTCCCGATATAATGACATAGTTATAAAAAATTAGAGGTTGATTAGTTCATTCGAGGCTGGGGACTAATTACGTTTTAATCCTAGTAAGGCTAGATTAGAGCCATCATAATCCTGGTAAGGCTAGACTGTGAGTTGTCATAATCTTGGTAAGATTGGATTGTGAGCCGTTGTAATCATGGTAAGGCTGGATTGTGAGTCGTTATAATCCTGGTAAGGCTGGATTGTGAGTCGTCGTAGTCCTGGTAAGGCTGGATTGTGAGCTGGCGTAATACTGGTAAGGTTGGATTGTGAACCGTCATAGTCCTGGTAAGGTTGGATTATGAGTTTTCGTAATCATAGTAAGGTTGAATAGTGAGCCATCGTAATCCTGGTAAGGCTCAATTGTGAGACTTCGTAATCCTGGTTAGGCTAGATTGTGAGCAATCGTAATCCTGGTAAGGTTGGATTGTGAGCCATCATTTGCACGTGTTGATATTATACATAATATTGTTTTAGTGCGTCTAGATTTCTTGGAGCAATAAACTATTCACCTTAAACTGTAGATAGGCGAACTACACCTCTAAAGAGAATTTTCTTAATTAAGAAGGATATTTCCTATCGTGGTCGGAACTTGCCCTTAGGGTCTAATAGTTTTCGGGTTCGTTTGAGCCCCAAGTCACATTCTTTTAAGTTCCTGAACTTGACCTTTTTATTAAATGTATCGACCATTCGTTTTTCGTAAACATGGGTTTTGCATAACACATCCAATTTGTGGCTTTCCATCAATGTCAACAGGTCATATCGAGATTTTACCTAGTCTTCTTCAATGACTTGTGACTCCAAAAGGACTCTAAATGTAGAGATTTCAATCTCGATTGGTTGTACAAAATCCATACCATATACTAAGAATATGGAGTGTCGCCTATCAAGGTCTGAGTAGTCGTACGATATCCCTCAAGGAAAATGGCAATTTCTCATATCAATCCTTATATGTGTTGGTCATCTTTTTGATGATCCTAATCATATTTTTGTTAGATGCTTCGACCGCACCGTAAGTTTGAGGTTGATAGGGAAATGATTTGTGGTGTTCTATTTTGAATTCTTTCAGAAAAGATAAAACCTTTCCTTGGAAATGTTTTCCATTATCTAAAATAATGGAATGAGGTATGTTAGGATCGGGATAGCCAATAGGGGATTGGGGTCCGGCTAAAGGTAATCACTTACAACAACACACACCAATTGGCACTAATCCGTTTAAAGATTTGAACCGTTCTTAACACTACACAGGTTATCATAGACTCTTGAACCGAGTTCAAGGGCGGAAATATTTGTTTCAACCTAAAGAAACTGCACACGATTCGGTTAAGGGAAATTAGTATGGAGAGATCGGTTTAGGTGAAGTGAATTCGTTTTGGTTGGAATGGGGGAAAGCCGGTTCGGTTAGTTTAGTGACAGAAAGTAAATGAACACAAGACAGATTTTTATGGATGTTCGAAGCAAACTCTCTTACGTCACTCTTCTTCTCAAGCAGAGAGAAGGATATTCACTAAGGAATATTCCACAACACAATACACAATACGATTGAGTCTTATTTACTGCTCGTCGTTCACTTTACAACACTTACACAGTGATGTAATACACTTTTACAACAGAATGTTTAACGCTTACAACTATTTCACTTTGATTAAAAGAACTGTATAAATTCAGTATGTTTCAGATGCTTTTCAAGTTGATCAGGTGAGAGCCGGTTGGTAATGCGCGTATTTGCTTCAATGCTTTGGCTTCCTCTTATATAGGAAATATGACAACGATCATATTTCTCACTCTTGAGTTGATTGGTCATAGGTAGCTGAGCCGGTAAGAGTAGGTAGCTTTGCTTTTTGTACACGTGGCAGCCATGCATGAGGGCGACCGCCTGCACCGTGAAGGTTGCTTGTGAGCTTGGATAAAATCTGTAATCATTAGATTGTCGCATGCCTTAGATTGGATAAACCTTCTTTTGTATATTCCCAAGATATATTCATTACGTCATCTTTAGATTATTCATCACTTTGAATAATTTTCCCGTTGGCCTTAGAATCTTCAATGCGTTGAGCCAGACGAACATTTACGGTTAACACCTCTAGCTGGGCCTGAATTTGAGCCGATTATGTTTAACCGAGAGGATAGATCATGTTGAGTATTTCGGTTTGGCCGATCTTGTTGATGGATTTAGCTGATTCGGTTGAAGTTGTTCCTGCACATATGATTAAAGATTGATTAAGTTCTTTAGATAGTTAAATAAATTAACTATCTTGATTTTTCTAACAAGGTATCTTGTATCTAGCGATGATATTGATGTAGATAAACTTTGCCACTTGAGTAGATTTCAGAATCTTATAAGATGCTGCCTCAATCCATTTAGAAAAATAGTCGATAACTACGAGTATGAAGTTATGTCCATTTGACACATGGGGATAAATTTTTCCAATGACGTCAATGCCCCATGTAGAAAAGGGCCATGGTGATGTCATATTGTAAAGCAAAGATGTTGGAGTATGTTTTAGATCTGTCATTGGTGACAAATTTTTCATTGTTGACACATTCATATTTCATATTTTGCCAATAATACCTGAGACAAAGTATTTTCTTGGGAAGAGTTAGTCCATTCATATGTGGACCACATACTTCCGCGTGTACTTCCTTTATGATCCATCGTGCTTCAGAACCATCAACGTAGAGCATGTTTTGACCATCAAAATATCATCTATATAGCTTGTTATCTATCCAAGCATAGTTAGTGAAATACCTGTATAGGGCTATTCGTTCCTTAGCTCGGAAATTAGACGGATATTCTCCATACTCGATGTATTTTTGAAGAATATCGAACCATAATTTATTGGGCACTTGAATAGAGGTTACCACTATGATTTCAAAATTGGACTTCTATTTTTACCGAATTTTTAGAGGTTTGACCTTAGTTCTAATAGGGATTTGGGTCATGACTGCTAGCGTAGCTAAAGCATCAACAAAGCAATTTTGGCTTCTTGGCGCATGAACAAAAGACATGTGATCGAATTTTTCGATAAACTAGTGTAGGCATGTATGATAAGGTTATAGATTTTCCTCCTATACTTGCCATGTTCCGTTTACCTGAGATATAACCAGGTTAGAGTTGCTAACTACGTCTATCTTAGTAGCTTCTCGTTCATACGCGATTTTGAGACTTGAGAGACATTCTTCATACTCGGACTCGTTGTTGGTCACGAAATATTCTAACTTAATAGAGATGAGATTATAAGTCCGCTCCGAATCTATCAAGAGAATTGCAATTCCATAACCATGCTTGGATGAAGCTCCATCAAACATTAACTTCCATATGTCTGAAGTGACAATCATTATTTTGTCATCTGGAAAGTCAAGTTCATAGGAAGGCTCGATCATGATGGGTTAATCTACCAGGAAGTCTGTAACAACGCTTCCTTTAATAGATTTTTAAATCGTATATGTAATATCGTATTCAGAAATCATCATAATCCATTTAGCGAGTCTAGGCGATAACAACATTCGCTGAAATAAATAATGGATAGAATCCAACATGTATACCAACTTGATAGGGTAGACTTTCATATAATGTCTCAATCTTTTAGTGACTCATTCAAGTTCCCAACACACTTTTTCAGGTGCCGAATAGTATAATTTGCATCCATTCATTCTCTTGCTCAAATAGAAAACAATGATCTCGAGCTTATTCTCGTTTTCTTGAGCCAATAGGTTGTTCGTAATTGAATCTGTCACTGTGAGGTAGAGAATTAAGGGAATGTCAGGCCTTGGTGGAATTAAGACCGGAGGTGACTTAATATAATCTTTGATTCTGTTAAATGCTTGTTGAGAAGTTTCATCCCACTGAAATTTCTGATCATTTTTCAATAACTTGAAGAGGGGATTGCATGTGAGGGTCAATTTGCTAATGAATCGATTAATGAAGTGGATTTTGACGAGGAAGCCCGAGACTTTTCTTTCATTTTGAGGGGTAGGAAAAGCCATAATTGCCTCGATTTTGGATAGTTTGATTTCTATTCCTCATTGGGTAATAAGAAAATCTAGAATCCTACCAGCAATGACTCCAAATGAACACTTTTTTGGGTATAATCGAAGTTAGTACTTTCTAATTCTCTATAGAAATTTGTTCAGGTTGGGGATATGACCCTAGAGATCTTAAAACTTCACAATCATGTCGTTGATATAGACTTTCACTTCCTTGTGGAATATGTCGTGTAGGATCATCGTTACTACTCTTTAGTAAGTAGCCCCGACATTCTTAAGGTCAAAGGGCATGACTCTGAATAGAAAGTTTATACCTTTATTATAAAGGTGGGTTTTCTTTGTCTTGTTCAGCGATTAGGATCTGTTTATATCCTGAAAATCCATCCATGAAAGACAAAAGTTGATTACCAGCGGCGTGATCGACCATAATGTCGATATGAGGTAAAGGAAAGTTATCCTTAGGGTTGGCTTTGTTCAGATTGCGATAATCTACACACATACGCATTCTTTCGTATTTCTTTAAGACATGAACCACATTAGCTATTCATGTGGGGTAGTCCACAGTTTCAAAGAATCTTGCTTCCAAGTGTTTTTGAACTTCTTCTTTAATTTTAGATACACCTTTGGTTTGCATTCGTCTTAACTTCTGTTTGACATGTTTAGCCTCTAGATAGAGGGGAATATGATGTCGAACAATGCTAGGGTCTACACCGGGCATATACTTGTAAGACCAGGCAAACACGTTTTTGTTGGCTTTTAACAACTCTGTCATTTCATGACGCTCGTCATCATTCAAACTATGTCCAATTAATATAATATGAGGCTTATATTTCGTATTGAGGTTTATTTCGATTGTTGTTTTAGATGCGGAAACGATTTTGTCCTTATGTTCCAAAACGTTTTTCATTTCAAGATTAATATTAGATTGAAAGGAAATATCATCATCTGAAATATATTCAAAATTATACTCTGGTATTTTATTAGGTACTTTATACAAAAATCAGAGGACATCCCATCAGGATTGTCGTTACAAAGTTATTTATCTATTACAATAAACACTTTTTCATTGTGAGAACGAGGGGTGTTGTTGTCATCAACTCTCAGGTTGAACACATGAGCTTTATCATATGCTGGTAGGTTTGCATAATCGCTCTCACAATAACTTTCATCATCCGAGCCTTCCTCTGTCATAAATGCATCAATTCTAACTAGCTTCTCTAGGGTTTCGTGTCAATAAGTGGTCTTTTTCCTAATCATATTAACAGATTAATTAGGATTATAAGAACAATCTCAAAAGATTTCGAAATCTAGAGAGTGAGTTTACAACACTTGATTGAAAAATGAATCGGGAAAATTGAAACACAATTAGGTTTCCCCTTCTTGCACAAATTGTCCATTTAAGGTTGGAGGGATAGGTATATATTGCTTAGATATTTTATCTTTTCTAGAACCTTCACAACCTGTCGGAGTATATTCAACACCAAATTATCTGATTCGTAAAAAGACCAAGGAAAAGAAGGCACACAAGTAGCATTCGGAAGCTAATCATAATTTCTCGATGAGAATTATCAAAACTTCGGACACACATGTTTGATGGAATGAATTTATCAGCGGAGATTCTGATTTCTTGAAGGGTCCTCCGCGGACATATGTTAAGTGTTGAACTATTGTCGATTAAATTCATGGGAAAGAAATTTATCAGCCATCTTCATAGAAATGTAAATTGTCTTAACATGGGTTTCGTCAGGAGTAGGTAGATCTTTATACTCGAATCTTATCATGCTCATATGTGAAATTATTGAAAAAATTTCAACCTTCTCTTTAAGGGATGTATTGGCTAGTATACTAGCCTTGTTTAGCTCATTTAACACGGCATGTCTGTGTTCTATAGAATACAACAGGATTTCCCATATGGAAATATTGACATTTGTCTTCTTTAGTTGTGTAAGAAGACTATCACCCGGGTTTTGAGTTCTGGGCTTATTTTCCTTTCTTATGCCATTATATGGTCTAAGAAGATTAGCCATTTTGGTAAGGACTGTTCCAAAAAATGGGTTTCAAATCAGATCCGCTTCGGGTTGCTATGACATCATGTCACACAATTCTTCTTGGAGAATTCGTGTTGGGATTATTATGAATCCACCAATTTCGAGATACTGTTGGTGGAGGTGGAATTCTTCGATCCTCCTTTTTAGGCCAAAGATTTATCATATTAACTTCAAGATTGTCAATAGGTTCATCCACGGAGATCATATTCACCTAGTGATCGAGTAACATATTTTTTGCAATCTTAGGTATAGGGATGATCTTCTAATCAATCAAGTCTTGGTACTGGTGCTTAATGGAACTATAGTTATCAGTAGAGTGACATTTCATCTAATGGTATGCACACCATGCATTTTTGAATTTCTGAGGAACTCTTTATCCTCTCTTAGTGTTAAGAGTTTGATTAGATTACTTTGTTGGAGGAGAGCAAGAGCTTGCTTCAAGGTCATACCCAAATCATCAAAAGTTCTGAGAGGTCTCAAAACCTTTGGTATTAGTGGTTTAGATGCCATTAGGAAATTTTTTTAACCGATACATGTTTGTTTGGACTTGGCTTAGGATAGGTCGAAGCTTATCAGGAAGCGGTGACTTGATGAACTTCGGTTTTGGCGATTTTCTGAGGTCGCACAAGAGTGGCATATTCCTTCACAGTTTTAGCCTCATTTCTTTCCTTTACAAAGGTTTTGTCAAAGTTATTATCGATCTTAAGGAGCTTCTTCATGTTTTGGAAGGTTTTAACGACAAATTCAATAAAATATCGATCGTCAACATTATCTAAAATCATATCGATTTGTCTTTATTCGCTTAGTAAAAAATCAATTTCTTCAGCAACAATTTTCCATCTTTCAATAAAAACCGAAAAATTCTCGTTCTCGCCTTGTTTCGTGTTCTTGAGCTTTTTCTCAGGCCATTCTAAGTTGAGATGCATGATGAACCGTTATATAAATGTTGATGCAAGTTCATCTATAGTTTGAAGGTATGCTACCTTCTTTTGGTGATACCAACGTAAGGTTGCATCATCTAAGTACTGTGGAAATAGATGGAGGATTGTCGGTTCTCTCCGATGTAGTGGTGTCAAAGTCATTATATATATCTGGAAGAAAGCGACTAGATCACTCTTGCCTACGTATTTTGATAGAGATGATAGTTTTAAACTATAACCGAGCCTTTCGAGTTCTTTAATTCAAGAAACGAGTTCTTGATGATCGGGCCAATGGTGTAATTCAACACTCAAGCGCAGCGGATATAGAATGAGAAGAGAATTAGAGGTTAAGGAGAGAAGAGCCGAAGATGAGAAGAGAAATACCACTAGATTACACCTAGTAGTCCAAGATAGGGGTCCAAGACCGGGAGAATAACTTAGAGTACAACTTTCAAAAGATTCAATTCATAGCCCCAAAAAGTGGGGTGGGCATCAACATTTAAAGAGGCTGAATTACCCAAAAGTATTCGGTTACAACAAACTTCCAAAATAACAGAATTCAGTTTAAGAGAAATAAGAGAGAAAGGAAACAAAACAGAATTATTCAATAAAAAACATAAACTGGCCCATATGCACACTAGGGCCGAGAGACGTGTGCTGCAAATATTTTAGGACCGAGGCTTTGGTGAGCAGACCGTAACATAATCCCCCCTTCAAGGTTTGTCGCCCTCGACGAAAAGAACGTGGACTGTTTAGCCTCTAATGCGCGTCTTCAAAATTCAAAAATATCGCTTCGGTTGGACTTCAAAATGTTCAGCAAGCTTCGCCGCAAAGGACCGGTCTTCTTAAAAAAATTCGGCAGAATCGTTTCAGTAGTGGTGTTGGTCGGGTCTTCGCAGTCTTTTACGCTGCCGGGTCGCTTGCCACTCCGCCCATGTGAGGAATTTCTGTGCACCCAAGGTCAAGTTTTTCTGTGTTTAGAGCTGGCCTTTGTTGCTGAAATGTCTCAAGCGCCTGGTGCAAAAATAATTTCTTCCAACTTCGATTATACCCTATAGTGTCTTCAAAAATCCAGGCCAAGTCTTTTTCTCGAACCAGCATAACAGCGGCATTGAATGAGCCATATCTTCTAATTAGATCTTTAGGAATATTTTTAAAGTCATTGCCACGAGGGAAACAGTTTGGCCTTCGGGCTTACTCTTTATTTGCATTTTGGCAGCAGCACTATATTCATCTAAGGTCTTTTCCAGCTGGTTTCCATGCATCAAAGTGGCTTGCGACCAAGGAATCCCCTTTAGGACCGTGGTTCTGTCTTGCTTCTCATAGGATAGGGTCAGCTTTTCAAAATCCCAAGATGACGGGCCTAGAGTAATAAGCCATTCAATTCCCAACACAATATCATATTAGTCCATGGAAATTACCTTCAAATCTGTTTGGTATTCATTGCCTTCCATCGACCACTTCAAGTCTTTGTAAACACTAGAGCATAAAACATTAGACCCATCGACCACTCTAATCGATTGCACCAGAGTGGCTATGCTTTTGTGGTCTATTTTCTCCAAAATCCTGCTATTGATAAAATTGTGGGTGCTGCCTGTATCGATCAGGATCACTACCGGCAGGTTCCCAACTTTGCCAAGAATCTGGAGCGTTTGAAAAGTTTTAGACCCGGTCAAGGCATGTAAGGATATGGTTGGTTCATCCCTTGGGTCGAGCAACAAAGGTAGATCATCCAAAACAGGTTCTTGGTCGGGTTCTTGGTCTTATTGATTGGCCGAGACATGAATAATTTTGATTTACACCTATGGTTTGGTTGCCATTTTTCATTGCAAGAGTAGCATAGGCCCTTCTTTCGCTTTTCGTTAATTGAGGCTGAGTTTAATTGCTTAACATGGCCCTGGTTTGCATTTGAAGAGGACCCATATGATGAATTCTTGAAGTCGGTATTGGTGCTCGGCCCGGCTGTGTTGATATTGGATAGCGTGGGCAGCAACGGTGCTTCAGCGCTGTACAAGTTACCACTGCTCATTAAGGACCGATATGTTGCTTCTTGGACTTTAGCCATGGCCATGGCTTCGTTTAAAGAATCTGGGAATCGCAACCTGATGCAGTTCGCAATCTCTTCCCTTAGACCGGACAAGTAGCAATCTATGACGTATTCTCTTGGCATGTTGTAAAGTTTTTGAGAGATCGACATGTATCGCAGATTATATTCTTGAACCGACCCAACCTGTTTCAAATTCATCATCTGTCTCATGGGTGTGTTATGTATAAATGGCCCGAATTGAGTCATAAGGTCTCTCTTGAACACGTCCCAAGATAAGGCCTCCATATGATTTCGGTTCTGAAGATATGAACCTTACCACATTCTTAATTCGCCAGAAAAGTGAATGGGGGCGATTTATAATTTAGTGGCATCCCTAGTTTTGTCCACCCTGAAAAATTGCTCGGCAGATATTAGCCAGCCCTCGACATCCGACCCATCAAACCGAGGAAAATCGACATTGGTTAGCCGGGTAGGAGGAACATAATGTTGATCGCGGTTCTGGCCAGGGTGCTGGGGCCTAAATGGGGAAGGACCATGGCATGAATTATCATCATAGGGTCTGTGGCGGGGTTCTTGCACATTTCCAGATGCCTCGCTCTCAAAGGCGGCCATTCTTTCTTCAGCCGCATCAAATCTTCGGTCTAAGGCAGCTTGCATCGCAGCTGTTTGTTGGGACAGGTTTTCAATAAGGGCCTTGAGCGCATCCATTTCTTATTGCTGGCGAGTTTCTACCATGTTGAGAATCGGTCAACTCTGATACCAATATGTTAAGCTTTAAACTATAACCGAGCCTTTTGAGTTCTTTAATTCAAGAAACGAGTTCTTGATGATCGGGCCGATGGTGGAATTCAACACTCAAGCGCAGCGGATATAGAATGAGAAGAGAATTCGAGGTTAAGGAGAGAAGAGCTGAAGATGAGAAGAGAAATACCACTAGATTACACCTAGTAGTCCAAGATAGGGGTCCAAGACCGGGAGAATAACTTAGAGCACAACTTTCAAAAGATTCAATTCATAGCCCCAAAAAGTGGGGTGGGCATTAGCATTTAAAGAGGCTGAATTACCCAAAAGTATTCAGTTACAACAAACTTCCAAAATAACAGAATTCAGTTTAAGAGAAATAAGAGAGAAAGGAAACAAAACAGAATTATTCAATAAAAAATATAAACTGGCCCATATGCGCACTAGGGCCGAGAGACGGGTGCTGCAAATATTTTAGGACCGAGGCTTTGGTGAGCAGACCGTAATAGTATGCTACCTTCTTTTGGTGATACCAATGTAAGGCTGCATCATCTAAGTATTGTGGAAATAGATGGAGGATTGTCGGTTCTCTCCGATGTAGAGGTGTCAAAGTCATTATATATATCTGGAAGAAAGCGACTAGATCACTCTTGCCTACGTATTTTGATAGAGATGATAGTTTTACACCAAATAGAATGACTACTTGTTTAATAGTCTTCATAGCATTTTTCCAATCATGATGTTCAACAATGCTACCTTTGGTCAAATAATTTAATTGATACTAGATCTTGTCTTGATTGATGTTTACTAGAGCCATTTATACCTCGTATTTCGTAGGAGGAATAATAATAGGGTTTACGCCCACTTAGGCGTTAAGGTCAACGTCGGAAGCTTCCGATTGGTTTCTCGTCGATCTATTATCATCATCTTCATCATATAGAGAGATTTCCTCCACATTATGACGAGTTGAAGGTTAATCCTGATTGGTGTGACGATAGGTGGAACTATTTATTGTGACTATCGTGACGAGAATGACTAATCCTGAACAAGAATAACAATCTTGGTCATTAAACTCGTTAATATTGCCAATTGTTATGTTACTTGTTGAAGATTAGCCTTTATTTCAGCAAATTCAATCGGAGATATTGTATCCCTATCAGTTTTTGGAGTTCCATCATGAAAGTTATTTTCTTGATGGGATACCATGGGAGAATGTCCCAGATTTAATCGATACTCTGTACCGGAATTCCAGGCAAGACTTCCTTCATTCTCTGATATTGAATAAAAGGGGACATGATGCCATTAGAAAAAACTGGTGGTAGGCGCTTGAGCTTGTCAAGAAGCCATTTATAAAGTACTAAACTGGTGGTAGGCACTCGTTTGGCCAGGTTCCACATACGCTGCATTTCCATCATGAAGGTGGAGTTTACTTTAAAATTTATGAACCTCATAATGGGGATGAGACCATAAGATCAATAATTCTATTCATTAGCGTGAAATTTATCGATCTAGGGGACCATCGCGACATCCGTCGACATGGACATCGTTATGACTACGATTGCAGAAGAGGAAAGTATTGCAATTGTAAAAACAAAATCCATTAATAACATGGTTTATATTAAACATCTCATAAGAATTTTATATACTTGCTTTATGGAACTTTGATTTTATACCGTTCAAAATTTTGGGGTTCATAGTTTTCTAGTTGATTACTACTACTTTATAAGTGGTAAAGTTAAAACTCCTTTTCAGGGGGAGCAAGTTCTGCTACAGCAGGTAAAGGTGACCGAACATTCACTCTCTTCTTCTTCTTGTTGACGTCAGTACTCATCTATGATATGGTCAATATAATTCTTTCTATCCTTTGGGATTCCCATCTTGACTAGATCATTCCATAACTCTAGATAGTTTGCGTAGTTATTGTGGTCAATAGGACTGTCTATGGAAACCACACAATCACGAAAAGGAGGCATGCAATCTCTCCCAAATTGCTTAAAACGCTCACGGGTGTAGTAAGAAGTGATCCATTTGAGACCCATAAGTATAATTACAGGGTGATCGTCCATTAGATAAACCATCTTCTTAATATCATACCATGGTAGAAGTTCACGTATTGAATCATTATTATGGATTGGTATTTCTAGCTTGGCACTCCTGATGCGTTGGCATTGAACCGCAACACACATCTCACTACTAGGAACCAGGGGAGGTATACGCTCCATCTTTTCCAAGAGCCGTATAGAGAATAATGAGAGCCCCTCTCTTGTTGAGATAATAGGTGAAGTAGAATTCATTTAATTCTAGCAATGTTTCAGTTAGGATAATTCTAGTGGGATTCTTATTTCCTCTCCTGAGGTGATAAGACACTTCTAGTATCTTAGAAGACGGTGGGAGATTGTCTGACGGAGCAAGGAGAAAGTGGGCCATCATGATAGTCATGGTGAGCAAGGAGGTACTGAAATTCAAGGGAATTTCTCCACTCTAAGTGACCAACTTTACCCAGCATGGAAGGACCAAGTATGTCCTTGCGAGGATTTTGTCCGTTGTGGTTTGGTATAACTAAATTCTTAATGAATAAGGCGTTTGAGAGACATGGACTCTGTGAAAGGCTTAAGCCTTATGATGTTCTTGTTGTCAATCATCATGATTGCTTTTAACTCTTCGATAGTTGGACAAATTTGACGATCTCCTATAATGAAGGATTTATGTACACTATCCCATTTTCGTTGCATCTCCATCATAAAACTATGATGGATACGAAAGTGAGTGTATTTGAGGGAGATATTTAGATTGTAGCCTCGGTAGTACCATTACGTTTCATGGAAATGGTGGCTCTAGAGGAATAGATCTCCGTTCTCTAATAGGGCCATTCTTCGATCATATAATCAACTTCACAAACATGTCTTTTGATTTTGATAAAGCAAATATTCTTATAGAGGTTTATTATATATATTATAGATGTATTCATGTATAATAAATAAGCATGCATGTTGATTTATCGAGGTCCTTGTTGTTTGGGAACATCAAAGAACGATTGGGCAAAGTAACTAGGTTTTGTGTGTTAAGGTGTAGTCGAGGTTTGGTTTGGAATTTCTCCCCACCGTCGTTAAGGTTGCAGCCTGACAGATGTACCAAAACCAAAGGGGGGATCAATTCCGAGTTCCTAATTTTTTCTCACGCAACATCTCTCGGTCACAAACTGGTATAATTGGTCTTCACGTAATTTGTAGAAGTATAGAGTTCCAATCTAGTACTTCTTCATATTGTCTTAGGTGATGTACCCGTTTGATTCCCGACATTTATTAGGATAGAGTCTAGATACTCTTTGGGTGATGAACCCTGTCATGTAGACTATTATAAAAGTTTGAAATATTATAAATAAAATTTATGTAGCCAGAGTTTTATTTACAAATCAAAGGTTTAATCCTCAATAGAGTCGCCAAGAACTTGAAATCTTAAAAAATTCCTTACCCGATCGTCAGGTAAATATGATCTTAGTGGATGAACCTACAAGTAAGGGAAACTCAATGGAATTCATAACTATCTCAAACTTGTTTTTTATTGTATGAATTTAACAGTTTTGAAGTTAATATAGTCAATCCATGGCCTAAAAAGGAGAATCGAAGATTTCCACCTCCAATACTAGTTTCTCGAAATTGGTGGATTCTTGATAATCCTGGCACTAGTTCTTCAAGAAGAGGTGTTCCAGAAGTCCTAGCAACCCGAAGTGGATTTGACTTTTAAACCAGTTTTATGAAAATAACCCCTACATCTAGCCTTCCTAGACCATTTAATAACCTAAGAAGGGAAAATGAGCCTAGAGCTCAAAACCCGGGCGATAACCTTCTTTCTCAGTTAAAAAAGACAAATGCTAATATTTCCATCTGGAAAATCCTAATATATTCTATAGAACACATGTATGAGGTGCTAAATGAGCTAAGTAAAGTTAGTATACCAGCCATCACGACCCCTAAAGAGTTGGTTGGAATCATTTCATCAAATTCTCAAATCAACATGATAGGTTTCGAGGACAGAGATTTACCTACTCAGGATGAAACCATATCTGTAAAGATGGTTGATAAAGTCATTTCACATGACTCTAATCAACAATGGGTCAACACTAAACATATGTCCATGGAAGATTCTCCAAGAAATCGGTATTTCTACTGATAAAGTTCTTCCCTCAAACCCGTGTGTCCAAGGTTTTGATAAATCTCGTCAAGAAATTATGGGTAGCTTCCAAACAACAATTTACATAGTCGATACACTTTTTGAGGTAGAATTTGCGTAATCAATATACGACTATCATGCAACCTGATTTTAGGACGACCTTGGTTGCATATGGCTAAGGCTTTAGCCTCCACCCTTCATTAGAAAATACGATTCGAGACAACGGAAAACTCATCACGATAGAGGGAGAGAAGTACGCCATGACCATCGTCAGATCAACTCATTCTAGTAACCCAAAGGTTGAGTTAAGTGGATTTGATATTTATCCTATATTTAGGTAAGTATGGGATTCATCTCATCCCTGACTTTACACCATAAAGTGCCATGTACATGCGTCTCATGTAAAAAATGGAATATTTCCTAGGAATGGGTTTAGGACCAAACGCTACTGGCATGACTTCTTTTCCTTGGACTTATTACGACTCAAATAAATTCTGTATCAGATATACTCGGACACGGACAGGGTTTGAAGGTTCTAGAAAAGGAAAAGGACTGCTTATTGACACAAAACCCTGGAAAAGCTGGTTAGTGACGATCCCTCTATGACGGGAGACGACTTGGATAATGAAGGCTCTTATAAGATAAACTTCATAAACCTACTGATAGTTGATAAAACTCATGTAATCAACCTAAGAGTTAATGATGAAGACACTCTCCTTTTCGACTGTAAAAATGTGTATGATGTTGTAATAAATAAAGAAGTCTATAACAATAATCTTGATGGGATGTCTTCGTCTTTTGTAATAAAGTGTCCAATAAAATACTAGGGTACAGTTTCGAATATATGTGAAATGATGATGATGTTTTTTCAATCTGATATTAATTTGGAAATGAAAAACTTCTTGGAACATGAGAACGAAATTATTTCCGCATCTGAAACAACAATCGAAATAAACCTCAATACGGCCGACAATTCTCAAATCGTATTAATTGGACAATGCATGAGTAATGACGAACGTCATGAAATGATAGAATTACTAAAAGCTAATAAAGACATTTTCGCTTACAAGGATATTCCTGGAGTAGATCCTACTATTGTTCGACATCAAATTCCCCTTTATCTAGAGGTTAAACCCGTAAAACAGAAGTTAAGATGGATGAAAACTAAGGTTGTTGCCCAGATAAAACAAGAAGTTCATAAACAATTGGAAGTAAAATTCCTCGAAACTGTGGACGACCCCACTCGAATAGCCAATGGGTTCATGTCTTGAAAAATATACGGAAGGATGCGCGTGTGTGTAGACTAAGGCGATCTAAACAAAGTCAGTCCTAAGGATAGTTTTCCTTTACCTCATATTGACATTCTGGTCGATGATGCTACTGGCAATCAACTGTTGTCCTTCATGGATATATTTTCAGGATATAACCAAATCATAATCGCTAAAGAAGACAAAGAAAAAACTACATTTATCATAGAGGTAGGCACATTCTATTTCAAGGTCATACCCTTCGGTCTCAAAAATACTGAGGCTACTTACCAAAGAAAAGTCATTATGATCTTACATGACATGATCCACAAGGAAGTGGAAGTCTATATTGACGACATGATTGTGAAGTCTAAAGATCGCTAGGGTCATATTCCCAACTTAGACATATTCTTATAAAGAATTCGGAAATATCGACTTCGATTAAACTCAAAGAAGTGTGCGTTCGGAGTCACCACTAGTAAGATGCTAGGTTTTCTTATTACCCAATGAGGGATAGAAATCGATCCAGCCAATATCGAGGCAATTAAGGCTATGCATGCGCCTCAAAATGAGAGAGAAGTTTGTGGTTTTCTCAGAAAAATCCAGTTCATCAGTCAATTCATTAGCAAACTGACTCTCACATGTGATCCTCTTTTCAAGCTACTGAAAAAGGATCAAAATTCCAATGGATTGAAAATTTTCAACAAGCATGATAGGATCGACTTTATCGATAGAGACGGGGTCTGGCTAAGGATGAAGGCTTATGAAAAACAGTTTGAAAGAAATCATGTTTGGGATTTAATTCGCTTTCTATTCTATGCAAACTTGTGTAAACACTTGAAACGGATTCAAGGCGGAATTGTTTACTTGGGTTTGAAGCACAAGATGAAATATGAACAGATGACGGAAATGAAGAACACAACAATTTGTTTATGGATGTTCGGAGAAACTCTCCTACGTCACCCCTTCTTCCAACCACCGGAAGGATTCACTATAATATGATGAGAATCAAATACAGTTTACACACACTTAGCTCACTATTGAACAGAACACTTTCTGTTCAATTACAAGATGAAGAATATCACTCAACTAAAGGTGTTTTGATTCTAGCTCTCTCTCTCGATTCACACACAGTATAATCAGAAAGAAGCTTCACAGAATGAGTTCAGTAAGCAAGATGATTGAGTAGTTTCTCTCTCTGCAAAATCAGATTGCTTGATCGTTGGTATTCTCTTGTTCGTAAGACAGATTGTCCGTTGTCCTTAGGATTGATTAAATACTGAGCATGAACTAACGGTCGAATCTTCAAGAATGATACGTGGCACTCTTCCATTGGAAATCCTCCATTGTACACAGCAGGTTCTGAGCACAAGGATCGTGACTGTACAGAACTGGTAGTGCGCCGAATATTCCATTAGGGATGTACCTACAAAACGGGTAATGTGAGGAAAATTCTCTTACGTGGCATTCCTTGATTGGATGCGTATAGCTGCTGTACTAATCTTCACAAGAATGTGGAGCAGAAGTAGGGTACAGTTATAGCACGTGGGTAGGAGAAATGCTAGATTCAAGCGTACTGCTTAAACTGAGCATTAGACGTATTTCATTTGACGAATTGTAAAAATCAATCTAATGAAATAAGTCAACTCCTTCTAATGAAAAACGTCTATTATACTGTCTGGTCTAATAGAATTAGACTCGCGTCTAATTCAATAACCATTAGACTGGCACGTCTAACTCCACTAAGTTAGACTGGCACGTCTAATTCCGGTTCTACCTTAGACTTGTATAAAGGAGTTAGACTCAAGTCTAACTTTCACTAATTAGACCACACGTCTAATTATTCAATAACCATTAGACCGACACGTCTAACTCCACTGAGTTAGACTGGCACGTCTAATTCCGGTTCTACCTCAGACTTGTCTGAAGGAGTTAGACTCACGTCTAACTTTCACTAATTAGACCACACGTCTAGTTATTCAATAACCATTAGACCGGCACGTCTAACTCCACTGAGTTAGACTGGCACGTCTAATTCCAGTTCTACCTCAGACTTGTCTGAAGGAGTTATACTCACGTCTAACTTTCACTAATTAGACCACACGTCTAGTTATTCAATAACCATTAGACCGGCACGTCTAACTCCACTGAGTTAGACTGGCACGTCTAATTTCGGTTCTACCTCAGACTTGTCTGAAGGAGTTAGACTCACTTCTAACTTTCACTAATTAAACCACACGTCTAATTATTCAATAACCATTAGACCGGCACGTCTAACTCCACTGAGTTAGACTGGCACGTCTAATTCCGGTTCTACCTCAGACTTGTCTGAAGGAGTTAGACTCACGTCTAACTTTCACTATTTAGACCACACGTCTAATTATTCAATAACCATTAGACCGGCACGTCTAACTCCACTAAGTTAGACTAGCACGTCTAATTTCGGTTATCAATTAGACTACTCGTCTAATTAAAAATATATTAGACTACACGTCTAACTCCGATGAGTTAGAATGTACGTCTAATTCCGAATATATTGGACTTAAGTCCAATTCCATTAGACCCACGTCTAATTCCGCGTATTCATTAGACTTGCGTCTAATTCTTTACATCTATTAGACTACACGTCTAACTCCGATGAGTTAGACTGTACGTCTAATTCTATTAGACTTACGTCTAATTCCGTGTATTCATTAGACTTGCGTCTAATTCTTTACATCTTTTAGACTACACGTCTAACTCCGATGAGTTAGATTGTACGTCTAATTCTATTAGACTTACGTCTAATTCCATGTATTCATTAGACTTGCGTCTAATTCTTTACATCTATTAGACTACACGTCTAACTCCGATGAGTTAGACTGTACGTCTAATTCTATTAGACTTACGTCTAATTCCGTGTATTCATTAGACTTGCGTCTAATTCTTTACATCTATTAGACTACACGTCTAATTTACACGTCTATTAGACTGCACGTCTAACTCCGATGAGTTAGACTGTGCGTCTAATTTTATGCGAATGAAAATCAAAATCGGTCTAATGACCCTCATTAGATCCAAGTCTTATAACATATTGTCTCAATACACCTATATCGAAACTCATAAATTATTTCATCATCAAAATATCAGAGGGTAAATTATTTCAACACTTAGTCAAAATAATTTGACCCAACAAAGCATTGGACAAAATAAAAAACTATTTAAAGTCACCACGGTCCTTGTGCCATTAAGGCCCGGTGTTCCCTTAATTCTCTACCTCACAGTGACAGGCTCGGCTATGGGCAGCCTATTGGCCCAAGAAAATGAGAACAAACTCGAAATAGTCGTTTACTACATCAGTAAGAGAATGACTGGATGTGAATTGAATTATACAACACCCGATAAAGTGTGTTGGGCACTTGCATGGGTCACCAAAGGACTAAGACATTATATGCAAGCCCACTTTAGCAAGTTGGTATCTAGGTTGGATCCAATCCATTATTTGTTTCAGCCAACGCTGATGTTGCCCAAACTCGCTAAATGGATGATGATGATTTCTAAGTACGATATTACATATACGGTTCAAATTTTTGTTAAAGGAAGCGTTGTTGTAGACTTCCTGGAAGATCAATCTATCATGGTCGAGCCTTTTTTTAAACTCAACTTTCCTGATGACACCATAATGTTTGTCTCTTCAGACATGGAAGTTAATGTTTGACGGAGCGTCATCTAAACATGACTATGGATTGAAATTATCTTCATAGATAACAAGGGAACCTATAATCTCACCTTTATTAAGTTAGAATATTATGTAACCAACGATGAGGCTGCGTATGAGGCATGTCTCTTAGGTATCAAAATTGCATACGAAATAAGAGCGGCCAAACTAGATGCAGTTGGCGACTCTAACCTGGTTATATCCCAGGTTAACGGAACAAGTCAAATATGAGGCGAAAATCTTAAACCCCATCATACTTGCCTACTCCGGTTTATCAATAAGTTAGATCACATGTCTTTTATGCACATGTCTTTTGTGCACATGCCAAGAAGTCAAATCGCTTTTCCGATACTTTAGCTACACTAGAAGCTATGACCCAAATCCCTGTTGGAATAATGGTCAAACCTCTAAAAATCTGATAGAAATAAAAACCCAATTTCGAAGTCAAAGTGGCAGCCTCCATTAAAGTGCTCACGAAACCATGGTTCGATAAACTTCAAAAATACTTCGAGTATGAAGAATATCTGTCACATTTCCGAGCTAAGAAACAAAGAGCCCTACGTTAGTATTTCACTAATTATGCTTGGATAGCAAACAATTTATACAAACGATCTTTTGATGGTCAAAACATGCTCTACGTAGATGGTTCTGAAGTACGACGACCATAGATGAAGTACACGCATGAGTATGTGGTCCACACATGAATGGGCTAGCTCTTGCAAATAAAATACTCTATCTCGGATAGTATTGGCAGAATATAGAACATAATGTGTCATCTATGTAAAAAGATGTCACTAATATCAGATTTATGTTAATCAAAAGCATACTCCAGCATCTTTGATGTATAGTATGACATCACCATGGCTCTTTTCTACATGGGTATTCATGTCATTGGAAAAATTTATTATCATGTAACAAATGGACATGAGTTCATACTCATAGCCATCGACTATTTTTCTAAATGGGTTGAGGCAGCATCCTACAAGGTTCTGAAATTAACTCAAGTGGCAAAGTTCATTAGTATCAACATTATTTCCATATTAGGAGTACCTCATTCCCTTATTTTAGATAATGGAAGACATTTCTAGTGAAAAGTTTTATCCTTGCTCAAAGAGTTCAAAATTGAACACCATAAATCATCGTCCTATCGACCACAAACTAACAATGCGGTCGAAGCGGGAAACAAAAATGTGATTAAAATGATCAAAAAGATGACCATCACATACAAAGATTGGCACGAAAAGTTGTCATTTGCCTTATGGGGATATCGCACTACTACTCGAGCATCGATAGACGAAACTCCATATTCTCTAGTATACGGTATGGATGTCATACAACCTATTGAGATTGATATCCCTACACTGAGAGTTCTTTTTAAATCTCACGTCATAAAAGAAGACTGGGTAAAATCTCGATATGACTAGTTCACGTTGATGGAAGACTATAGGTTGGATGCATTATGCAAAACCCAGGCTTACCAAAAATGAATGGCCGATAACAAACCAGAGAACTATTAGACCTTAGTAGGGCTGCAAATGAGTCAAGATATTCGTGAGCCAATCGCGAGTCGCTCGGTCAAAGCTCGGCTTGAGCTTAACTTTGACCGAGTTCGAACTGGCTCGTTTAAAATTCGATTCGAGCTCGAGCTCATTTAATTCTTGTTCGATGGCTTGTCGAGCTTTTTTGAGCCTCATAGTACATAATTTATTTATTTATTTATTTAATATTAAAACTCAAATAATATATTATTTCCCTCTCTTTCTCTTTAAAGCCCATATGAAGGCCCATAATCCATAAAGTAATACCCTAATTCTAACATATCTACGACTCTTCATCTAACATAATCTTCTTCATCTAATCTGATCTACGTGTCTCTTCTTCATTTCTTTCATTCTTCCTTCATTTTCTCTTACATCTTCACCATTTCTTTCACTCACTCTTCACCGTTCTTCCACTCTTCATCTTTTCTTCATTCATTCTACACCATTTCTTTAACTCTTAATTTCTTCTTCTTTAGCCTTCACAATCTTTTCACTCTTCATATATTCATTTTCTTCTTTTTCCATCTTCACATTAATCTCATTCAGAAGAGGCTTACAGATAATTAAAATTTACTTTCACTTTTATGATAACTATTGTTTTTGCTTTTTATTTAACTTTGATTTCTTTTTACTTTAAGGAAATCCAGCAACAAAGAAAGGAAAAAACTATATTATTGGTTAACTCTTTGGTAAGGTAAATCTTGTTCATCCTTTTTATCATGTATTAAAAAAAATTTATATTTATATATCCTTTTTTAATGTATTAGGATAAACTTAGGCTTTCATTATTCTATAGATAGGTTGGATGAATATATAGAATAACACTAATTGATGATAAAAAAGACGGAAATAAAAAAGTTTAATAAATTATATATAATAAAAGTATATTATATATAATATTGAAAGAGATAAAAAAAAAGGTTAATATATTATATATAATAAAAATAATATTAAGATATAATAATTAGTTTAGTATAAAAAAAATAGTTAATATATTATTTATAATAAAACTATTGAAAGAGATAAAAATAAAAAGTTAATATATTATATATAATAAAAATAAATATTATGAATATAATAATTAGTATATTATAATATATAATATATTATAATATATAATATATTACTGATAAAAATGGTTAATATATTATATATAATAAAAGTTTATTATATATAATATTGAAATAGATTAAAAAAATGTTAATATATTTTATATAATAAAAGTATAATATATATATATAATATTTAAAGAGAAAAAAATAATATATTTATTATATATAATATGGAGAGAAAAAAAAAGCTATATATATTATATATAATATGTTTAGAGAACAAAATAATTTATAAAATTAATAATATGTATTATAAAATATTAAAAATATCAATAAATTTTTTATATAAGTTAGATTCTTTCTATAATGTTAGAATCTTTTCACCCAAATAATTCAAATATATATAATTATATTTAATAGAAAACATATCGGATTAATAAATCGAAAATATTATTTGTTAATTAGCTTATATTTGTATCAATTAATTCTTTTTATATTAGATGTTTGATCATTTTATTTTAAGTATACTATAAGTAAAATTGACATATTTGTTAATATTAGGTATGTCTATGGAAGAGGCGTCTCTTTTACTTACCATAAATAGTGTCGTAGCTGAATTTAATGAGGTTGAAATTGAGATCAACACGGAAACTATAATATCTAGTCCAAAAATGCAAGAAAATGCTGAAGAAAAGGAGGAAGAGATATTCCAAATAAAGAAAATGAAAAAAAAATTCAGAAGTTTAGAATGATTTTGATACAGTTGATGGACATAAAGCAAAATGTAAACATTGTAATGCTCTCTTTATAATTGGTAAATCAGGATCCACATCAAGTCTTTTGAGGCATAGATTAAGTTGTGTGAGGAGAAAACTTAATTTGCGAGTTGCCGAACAACAAACAAAGTTGAATTTTGTGCCCTCCGATTCAGCTTCACCGTCCATTTCTGCTTTGCATTATGGAAAATTTGACATGGAACAAATGTGAAAGGCAGTTGCTCATTAGATTATGATGAATGAACATTCATTCACCATTCTTGAGGAAGATGGTTTTAATTTAATGATGAGGCGTGGAATGCCAAAATGGAAAAAGATTAGTCGAATGACTTGTAGAGAAGATTGCATGAATATTTATGAGATGGAGAAAAAAAGATTGAAGAAAAGTCTTGAGTGTGTAAATAAAGTAAGTTTAACAACAGATTGTTGGAAGTCAAAGAATCAAAGAATTTAGTACATGGTAGTCAATGGACTTTGGATTGATTCTTGTTGGAATTTGTAAAGAGAGTTTTAAGTTTTATTAACATTCCACCAACAAGGGGAGGTCTTCAAATTTCCGATGCCATTTTCAAGTGTATGAAAGAGTGGGGTATAGAAAATAAGGTTTTCACTATTACGGTTGATAATGCTTCCAAGAATGATTCGGTTATTCGATATATGAAGGATACCATTCAAAGGTCTAGAAAATTAGCATGTGGAGGAAATTTATTCCATGTTCATTGTTGTGCACATGTATTAAATTTGTGTGTTCAAGATGGATTGAGGGAGATTGAAGATATTATAAGTAACTTAAGGGAAAGTGTAGAATATGTAAATCGTTTTGAAGCAAGACGTGTGCAATTTGTAGACTGTGTACAACAATTACAGTTGAAGGACAAAAAATTGATTCGTGATTGTAAAACCAGGTGGAACTCGACTTTTGAGATGTTAAGTTGTGCACTAAATTTCAAAAAAGTGTTTAAGATGTTTAAAGAACGTGATCCATTTTATAGTTGTTGCCCTCATGATGAAGAATGGAACAAAGCTCAAAAGATTTGCTCATTGTTAAAGGCTTTTTGGACGACCACTTACATTATTTCAGGTAGTGAGTATCCTACTTCAAATTTATTTCTACAAGAAGTTCAAAAATAAAGTCAGCATTGGATACATATGCATAACATGACGATTTATTTCTGAAGGAGCTGGCTAGTAAAATGAAAAACAATTTATATAAGTATTGGGGTTACTGTAATATATTGATGTCAATAGTTGTCGTGTTCGATCCAACCAAGAAAATGCTTGTAGTTGAATTTTGTTTTCCTAAGCTTTATTCTGAATTAGATGCCTCTAAGCATATCTTAAAAGTTAAAGAGGCAATTTATTCTCTTTATGAAGAGTATGTTGATGAAGAAATTAGTAAAGCAACGTCTTATTCCTCCGAGTCTAAGAGTTTTGATTCTTCAAATATTAAAAGAGATCAAAGTTCTATGTATAATTGGGATGATTTTGATTACTATTGTGCAAAAGTAGAAACTTCGGAGAATAAGAAATCTGAACTGCCAGATTATCTTGAAAAATGTTGTCTAAAGAAGAATGAGATTTCTAAAGTTTTTTCATGTTTAGAATGGTGGAGGATGAATAGAATGCAATATCTAATATTATCTAAGATAGCAGCTGACATTTTAGCAATCTCAGTGACTTCAGTGGCTTCAGAAGCAACATTTAGTGCTGGGACAAGAGTCATTAATTCTTACCATTCATCACTATCTACGAATACAGTGCAAACTCTACTTTGTGGGGGTGATTGGCTTCGACATATAAATGGAATGAAAAAGAAGACTAAAGTAAATTTTCATTATTAAATTCTTATGTTACATACTGAATTTTATCACCTATTTAATTAATTTTTCACTTTTTCAGAAAGAGAAGACATACCAAGAAATTTTATTTCCGGTATCTACCTCTTAAAGTAAGTTAAATTTTAGTTATTTTTTTAATATTTATTTTTATATTAATTATTTTTAAGATTAAACATTTCATATTATTGAATGCAGGTAGTTGTACGTGTGCAATGACTGAAGAACATGAGTTAAAAAATATTAATATATTGAATGTTCAAACAATTTATATAGTTTTGTACTTTAATTTTTTATTTTATGTTTTAGAATTTTGATTAGTAATGGTGATTTAATGTTTTGGATTATCATGTTTTAGAATTTTGAAGAGTTATGATTGTTTCATATTTTAATTTTGAAATATCATGTTTTAAATGTTTAATATGTATGAAAGTTTGATATTTTAATTTTACAAATAAATTTAGTTCGAGTTCGAGCTCGAGTTCGAATCGAATTCTAGTTCGAGCTCGAATTTGAGCTTAAAATTTCAATTTTTGTTCAAGCTTTCGAGTCGAGCCGAGATTGTAGGTAATATAGTCGAGTCGAACTCGAGCTCAAATTTATAAGCTCGTTCGATTCAAGTCAAGCTAATCAATACTTAATCGAGTTGAGCTCGAGCTCCAGCAAGCTTGAGCTTGGCTCGGCTCATTTGCAGCCCTAGACCCTAGGGGCAAGTTCTGACCACGGTGGGAATGACCCTTCCTCATTAATAAAATAATCTATTGAGGTGTAGTTTACCTATCTACAGTTGAAGATGGAGAGTTTATTGCTCCAAGCAATCTAGCACACTGAAACAATATTATGTGTAATATCAACCGGTGCAGACGACGACTCTCAATCCAGCCTTACCATAATTACAAAGGCTCCCATTATAGCCTTACTAGGACTATGACGGCTCGCAATCCAGCCTTACCAGGATTAACACAAAATCATTCCCCAACTTGGAATGCACTAATTGACCTCTAGTATTATGTAACTACGTTGTAATCCCCAATTAGTTCCAGCTTGGAATGGACTAATCGACCTCTAGTTTTGTATAACTATGTCACATCAAACTACGGGAGAATTGCGTGAGACATGATTCTTCCAAAGGAATAAAAAACATATGTCAATGACAAAAGGAAGATACATAGGCAGCCTATATATAGTTCAGGTCTCAAACTCAATAAAAAATAAATAAATAAAGGAATAGTTATTTCTAATTTTGTCTAACATAAAATATAGAGACAATAGAAATCTTGGTTCTTTCCACCAACCAGTGACAAGGATTTTAGGAATAAGTAGAGGCAAAAGTCGTGAGCTGCTTTGTTAATATAATAATGATTAATCTCCCAAATATGATCCTAAGTTTCCAAAATGCTCCAACTAATGGATATCCTTGATAAGCTCGTTTTCGTGCTACACGATTATCTATAAAATTAACTCTTTTTTGAAAGGCTTTTGAAAAAAGAACTTCAATAAACCCCTAAAAGTTAAGCCAAAATCGCAATCTGAGAAAGGACGTCTCATTCCCCTTTATACAAGAGAATAGAGAGAACTAGACTTAAGTCTTCAAAAAAGAGAGTCTTTATACATATCTGTATAATAAACATTCATGTATATGTTGAGGTGAAATCACCGTTTATGCTCATTGGGACGGCTGTCCCGATGACTATCTCAAGAGAAACACGTATTGATTTTCCCAGATAAATCCTAGGAAACCAATATATATAGACACTTACGTGTAGGATGAGGTGTTGAAATCACCGTTTATGCTCACTCGAGCGACTGTCCCAATGACTATCATGGGAGAAAAATGTATTGATTCCCCCAAATACCCCAGAAGTCAAAACAATAGAAAGAAAAAGAAAAATTCTCAAAGCCAGACAGTTGAAACTCTGTCTACAACTATACTAGAAAAAATTGAACTTTCAAAGGATTGTGGCCCACGACAACAACAACCAAAAATATAATTGAACGAGACCCCCATTTCTCGATCACCTTCTTTGCGAATTAAGAGTTTAGAAAATGTCTACACGAGATGGAATTTATCATCCATATCTTAACATTGGAGAAAAAGGAACTCGGGATCTTTAAACGAGATAATCTATCCTAATTATAGAAATGCTCATATTTTAGCCCCAAATACGTTTTTAATCCAAGTCTCCATGATTCATGGAAAGGATCAAGGTTTCTTCTATTTCAAGCATTATTAGAGACAGAATTGTGAATATTCCATTCCCCGAAAGTAACACGACGACGACCGTTGTTTCACCTAGTTGTGAAGGTCACTTCATAAAACAAAAGGAAAAAAGGTTCTGCTAAAATATTCCCTAAGTGATGAAATCCCCTAAGAGTCAATGATTTTAATCCAGTTGCGAAGAACATTTTGCCTCAAAGACCTAAGCACCCCTCAATGCTATCGGTCGATGTTTCAACCAGTTGCGAAGGACAATTTGGCAAAACCAAAAGAGATAAATTGTTAATTAGAGCAACTTCTCTCGTAAACAATCCCCATCTGAATATGCTTTTTCAATCAGTTATGAAGGTCATGTTATATAAGACCTCTCTGAAACCCTATTTATTGATAGGAATTGTAGATCATTGTTATGATTCTTAAAGCCCTATTCTGATATGCATCCCAATAGGTCATTATTATGACCAATCCCTACTATAGTGATTATTATCACTTGTCTTCTACATAGGTCATTATTATAACCTATCTCCTCTGAATGATTATTGTCATCTCCATAGAGTGATTATTATCACCTTCTCTAGGCAAGTTCTATTCCACGGTAAACATTCATGAAAGTCATTATTTTGACTAACTTCCAGTAGGGAATTCCATTTTTTGATGGACGTGGCTTGATTATTATCACTATTCTCGGAAAGTTTTATCTCTATCCCCGTGGAATTCTATCATCATTCTCAAGGAGAGCATTCCTTAGGAGAATCCTACTTCTTAATGTATAATCTTACCATCATAAGACTCTTCCCCACGGAGAGTTTTGTTTACTCCCTAGACAAGCTCTATTTGTTGATAGGTATTATAAATCATTGTTATGATAGGATTATTATAATCCATCCTCGGAGTCCTACTTACTCCTTAACAAGCATGAGACTATTGTGTATCTATCTCTAGACGAGATTCAAGCAACGAATGATCATGTGGTTGTTCCCACCTACGAGTCATTGTTATGATTCATCCATAACATCTGCATTCCATCTAGGTTTTTATCATTCTACCTTATTATAAGCTAGGGTACAAATTTTAAGATGTTCATCCCTTGAACCCACGTTTTCTACAAAATAAAATTGTTTTACTCAAACTCGGTTCGAGAGGGGCATTTTATAAACATGCAAAATTAACCTAACCTAATTTTAAAATAATATTATTAAATAATAATAATATTAAAATAATATTTTGAATTTTTAAATTCAAAATAACCCAAAAATATATTAAAGATCAAATTAAGGGTTAATTATTGTGATAATTAAATAAAAAGTCAAAAATAATTTGAGGTTTAAAATATTGTATTTATTTTACCCAAATTAAACCTTAGAAAGAGTTGAAATTATTTAATTATGATTTTAAACATAAATTATGTTTAATTTATGGCTTAAAACAATTAAAATACCCCCAAAATACTCAAAAATACCCAAATCAAAATAATGGACATAATTTTTATTATGTTTCAAGAAATATTTTTTGTGGAATTTTTGGTAAAGAAAAACGCAAGAAATGGATTAAAATTTGATTTCAAATAACTCTTTTATAAATAAATAAAACTGATAATCCCGTGTAGCAGAAATTATGTTTAATTAATACAGCATGATTATGAACCATCGAATCAGCGTTGGATGATCCAGCGCCCAAGAATTAGCCACGCATGCCCGCTGTAACAGAGCACACGTGCGCCCGGTCCACACAAGATCGACTAACGAGCTGCTAACCCCGCTAGCCCGATCGCCTAGACACGGATGAGCTCCAATGGAACGCCTAACGACGCGTTCAATAATCAAAATGACGTCATTTTAGGCATCTTCTTCGCCGATGTAGGGAGTTCGCCGGAATCGCGACTAATCGACGACAATTCTTCTATAAGGGATAACTCTGTCATTTCTCCACCTTATCCCTTTGTTTTTCTTCCTACGTGCTCGCCTTATCCTCACCATCAATATCCCTATAGCTAGGGTCGATACATTGCCTTAGAACTAGGCTGCCACAAATGGGATAAGATTTAGGGATAAGAACGTCGATCATCAAGTTGAACTTGAATTTGACCGACCTAAAGCTACTATAAATACACTTTAGATGTTTCTCTATCAATCCATCAAACAAACATCTCATATTATAATTGAAATCAAAGAATTTAGATTCCGGCCAAAACTAGTTTTTATGAAAAACATCTTCGGTGATCAAACCTTTGATCTAGGCTTCTAGAAAGCTTCCAATACACCCAAGGAGTGTTCTCCAACTGTTTGTAAGCATCCATATCCTTTGAATTTCGATTTGTGATTGAAAATTGATTTTTATCAAATTTGATCGATTTGATAAATTTCAGGGTTCAATTGTATGATTTCTTTATTTAGAATCAATTCCTATATGTTATATATGAACTTTCTGTTGAAAGAGATTTGATCAAATCAACTTTAAACTAAAAAACTGAGAATTTGAGTTGAAAATTTGGATTTTTACAAATTTATGTTCTTGAGTTTTAATCTTGATTTTTTTGATTCAAACAGCTACTAAACATGTTTGTGAACATGTTAGAATAATTTCCAGATCACAGTAACATCATTTTCAATTATTTTGATCAAACTGTATTTTTAAAAAAATTGAGTTTGAATTTTATTTTCAAAATTTTTTACAGTATTGCTTTGATGTTCTTGTTTTGGTTGTGTTCAACTATATTCATCATTTAAAATCTAATTGAACAAGAATCAAACCTTGAAATGACATAATTTAAAAGATCCCAAATTTTGACCAAAGAATGGTTTTTTTAAATTGATCTTTGTAAAGATTGAATGATCGTGATTAGGGTTAGGGCTTTTGTTCTCCAAAATCATATGAATCATCTACAACTTATAGACCATATTTCCATGATCTATATCAAAAGTTATGTCTTATGTAATTCTTGACCAAAAAAAGAACACTCGGTCCCCGACGACCGAGTCCTATAGGACCGAGAATCCTCAGTTTAGACCGAGACTAAGGACCGATGTTCTTGAGTTAGAACTGAGACCGAGGACTAGTTCTCATGTATTCTCAAAATATTTTAAAATAATATTTTCTCTTAAAAAGATTATGGCACACAAACCAAATTTTAAGCGCATCGATCTCGAGCCACCCCGTGATATTCCTCATATTGTCGTGTATCGTCCAGACACGTGTTAAGCTATGGAGGGAGCGATTCCTAGGGTCACAATAACATTTTAAATTTTTTAATAAAAAAATATAATATTTGATAATTATTCAATAAAATTCAAAAACACAATTAAGTTAACACATTATCAATAATTATTATTTGACTCTTAAATTGGATATTCTAGTTCATCTATCATTTATATTTGTTTTACTCAAATTCCTACCCATCTTAAAAAGAAAAACTAAAATGTCCTAACATAACATAATATTAATAAACATAATTTAATTAAAAATAAAAATAATATAAATTAAAAGTATTATCTATCATTATTCATAGTTTTGAGTGTGGTCACTGTCACTCAATTAATACCCTTGTCATTATACTATCAGATTTGGGGTTCATTCGACGCTACCCCTCTGGGCAGTGCCCCATTCCATTCATTATGTGACACGTGTAACATTATATTTAACCTTTAACCCAAACAAAAAGTAACTATAGTTTATCTTTTACTTATTTAAACCTCAGGTAAAGTTAAATATTAACTTTACTACAGTTTGTCTTCTTCTTAGTTAAACCACAGTAGGTAAAGTAAATATTAACTTTTTACTCGTTGCTACTTCTTCTTCAGCTAACCCCGCCTATGCTGTTGCTTCTTCTTCAGCTAACCCCGCCTATACTGCTGCTCCCGTCCGCCGCTGCTCTCCTCCCCGCTGCTTTAGAATCGACTTCGTCATAAGTTAACCTGTCTCCCGTCTGTTGCTGCACCAGAAGCGGGATTCGGGATTCTTCGTTGCTGCAATAGAATCGTCGTCCGTTGCCGATCGTCTTCGAAACACCGCTAGATGATGATCAATACAGAGCTCATAGGTATAATACAGAGCTCATAGGTATGTATCATCTCTTCTTAATACTGTTTTTTAATTAACTAGTTTCATAATCTCAATCAATTTAATGTTATTGTCTGTTTTAGAAATTTCTATTTTAAGTAGGCATTTCCGTTGAAGGAATATAGATACAGATAAGATCTCAACAAAAGTGAAATGTATGTTTATCTTTGTTTATCCTTGAATGTCTTAATGAATGAGTTTTATCTTCTTGTGATGAAGCTTTAAGGGAATTTTATATCTGATTTGTAAAAAATTGAATTAGATTTGATTTACAGCTTGTTTATTATGTGATTGAATTTTTTCATTTTAAGTTCTTATGTTTTAAATTTTTGTATGATTTCAGAAAATCAATTGATTTCTTACTGAACATGTATCTAATGTTCTATATTGTTACTATATAGACCATTTGTTAATTTGTTGGTTTGGTTGCTACTTATTTTGAATAATGCTTACATAAATATATAAATTGAGATCCCAAATGCACATTTAGATGGAATAATGTTTGTATAGGGCATAATCAGATCTTGATTTCTATCTGATTTTCTTGTAAAGTTTGTTTATAGATGGAATACTATTACATAAATAAATAAATTGTTGCAGTCCCGGCCTATTATGCACATTTAGTGGAGCCAGATTTTATACTAAACCAGAGATATGAGGATGGGACCAAGGGTGGTTCACAGCTGCCAAACCAAGAATTCGGCCTCTACCTGCCCTCAAGGAGAATGTGAAGAAAGTTATGTTTTACTGTTATAGAGGGCTTTGTGTGTATATTATTTATATATGTAATGTAGTGGATACAAGCTATTAATTAATATTTATAGGTTCTTTTTTGTTAAACATCAATGGTTTTTAATTTTTCATATATTTCCATTCATCTTTTTTGTTTAGCAACACTCTCTACATTTAATGAATTGAACACTTTCAGAAATGAGATGATGTTTGGTAGTATAAATTGTATAAACTATATAAGTTTTGATCATCTAATAACTGATAATAATAAAAGAACCATCATCACTATTAACATTATCAAATGAGAAAAATGCTAAGAAAACCCAAACTATGACAAGTTCATAATTTTTGCTACATAAATATGACAAGTATTACAAATCCAGCTACATAATATAACAAGTATCACAAATTCAGCTACACAAATATGACATGAATATAACAGAAATATGACAAGTTCATAATTTTGTTTCATAGCTACACAAAAATCCAGCTGCAAAAGTAGAATAGCATGTTTGTAAATTCCAGCTGATAGGTATGCAAATCCTAAAGTAACACCTATCCCAAAAAAAAAAAAAATTGGCGATGATAGTAATTCAAATAGAAGGTAGTCGTAAATCAAACTATAAATACCTCACACAATTTTAGAGACACTAAGAATAATACTGGTACGCTTCTTCAGTTATCAGGATCGTGCCCCTAAACATTAAAAAACATAGTCATATTTAAATAAGTTTAATGTTTTTTATAACATTTCTTACTTGTGATGTATGAGAACCCCCAAAGTGATATGGAGACCCCAAAAATTGTGATTGATGAAAACCCTCCAAATGAGGACTATCAAGCTGCATTTAAAATACAAAAAAAATAAATATACGATATAAATTTTGATTGTGCCCAAATTCATCATTAAAATTGAAAATTATAAAAAATTAGTTACCATATTAAAATGATAATTGCATTTAGTATCCCAATGTCGTGTAATATTTGCATTTGTAACTCCTTTTGCTTTAGCAGTGAGTGGGTTACGTACATATATTCCATCATTTTGAATATCATCACATGGTATCTCATCTTCTATATTCAAATTCGAGACAAGTTTGGAGATTTCATCTTTTGCATTGTCAAGAAATCTACATAATATTTTTCTCGCATCCTCATGAGGTTTGCTCAGTTGAGTTAGATCGTATATCGATCTCATTACTTGGTTGACAAATACCATCTCAGATACATGACCACCACTTTTACTTTCTTGAAAATCAGAGATAATTCTATTTCTTACATTTTTCGTCCATCTCTTTAAAATGTAACAGTTTGGTAAAATAGTGACATCCATAGAGTTAAACACCATCAAAGCATGCTTACACAATATTCCCATTGTCTCAAACTTGTGACAACTGCACTTTATCTCATGATTCTGTCTGTTGAACATCACGTGTCTAACCCTTGAATTTTCATCATGAGATTTTACTTTGATCTCGATCAAATTCGAATCATTACCAAAATAAGATGGTGATTCAACATATTTGCAATTCAAAGAATTAACCAATTCAACCTCAAATAATCGGTATATGGTAAGTGTATAAACATCAGCAGCATGAATCAACAATGGATGTTTTTTCAAAATTTGTGAAGGCTTACCATGACGACAACGAGTATCTTCGGTCTTCTCTTTTACCCGCCAATTATCTTCAATCTTTAGATAATTCATCACAAATTCATACAAAGAACTCATTTTATTACCTGCCTTTTTCAAAACCATATTTGTTACCTCGCTCCTTGAAGTAGCCACAAGTCCCGCACTGAACTTTTCATTACTAAACGCAGTAGCCCATTTTCTCCTAAGTTTGTATATTCCATTCAACCAATTATGATCATCTAGATGATATTTATCAATCATATATTTCCATATGGTCTCAAATTCAATTTCAGACTCACAATATGTCATGCATTTATGCCACAAACTTTTAAAAGCTCGATCACCATTTAAACTTCCAAAGTGTGAGGGCGCATTTTGATTTATATGCCATTGACATAAACGATGATGTGAATCTGGAAAAACTGTTTCAATGGCATTCATCATGGCTTGGCATTGGTCTGAAAAGATTGTTTGAGGTTGTTTGTCATTCATAGAATCAAGAAATGTTCTAAACAACCATTCAAAAGAACTTTCGGTTTCATCTGACATAAATGCCAAGCCAAACAAAACATTTTGCATATGATGATTTATACCAACAAATGGAGCACATATCAAATTATACTTGTTTGTTCTATAGGTTGTATTAATCGATAGAACATCACCAAAATATTCATAATCAACCGCACATCTATAGTCCCTAAAGAAAAAGTTCATCATCCTATCGTCATCATCCAATTGCACATTCCAGTAAAAGTAAGTCTCTTTATTCGCCTTACTTATAAAATATTGAATAAGTGCAGTAGCATCTCCATTCTCAACTTTCGTATGTCTTCTCAACCGATTCAAATGATCATATGCATCCTTTCTAACAAAACCTAAATTTTCTGGCCCACATGCTTCATTTTCCATAAAAGAAACAGCATTAGAGATAGATATTCCAGCATTTACCATAGCTTCTAGAGTAGACTTTTTTGCATATGATATATTGCGTGCTGATCTCAACAAATGAGTTTGATCAGGTGCAAACATCTCATGGTTATGCTCCATAACAAATCTACTCACCTTCCATTCACCCGCTTTCTCCCTTGTAATTTTCAATTTGGCTTTGCAGTTAGTTCTAGTGACCAATTTTTGATAAACTGGAATTTTATTACTAGACCTTTTTTCGTCTTTTAAACCTTCACATGAACAATTAAATTCCTTTGATTGAAGCTCGTTAGTATGAGGAAAACATCTTTGATCACTTTTTCTCACACTAAATCCTTTGGCATGTGCATATTGACAATATAATAAATAAACATCTTCAAGATTACTCACAATCGTACCCACTAATAGTTTACTCTCCAAAACATCAACAACAAAGTTCTCAGTTTGTTCTTCAATATTTTCTGGCATGGATAAATTTGAGGCTTCTTGACTATAGTGTCTCTCCAACTTTTCAAGTGACACTAAGTTATCTTCCATTTTAAATCAAGAAATCAATTGATTTTCTGAAATCATAAAAAAATTTAAAACATAAATACTTAAAATGAAAAAATTCAATCACATAATAAACAAGGTGTAAATTAAATCTAATTCAATTTTTTTACAAATCATATATGAAATTAACTAAAAACTTCATCACAAGGAGATAAAACTCATTCATTAAGACATTTAAGGATAAATAGGAATAAACATACTTTTCACTAAATGCCCTAAAGTAGAAATTCCTAAAACAGACAATAACATTAAATAACATTAAATTTTTTGAGATTATGAAACTAGTTAATTAAAAAACAATATTAAGAGATGATACGTACCTATGAGCTCTGTATTGATCATCATCTAGCGGTGTTTCGAAGACGATCGACAACGGACAACGATTCTATTGCAGCAACGAAGAATCCCGAATCCCGCTTCTGGTGCAGCAACAGACGGGAGACAGGTTAACTTATGACGAAGTCGATTCTAAAGCAGCTGGGAGGAGAGTAGCGGCGGACAGGAGCAGCAGTATATGCGGGGTTAGCCGAAGAAGAAGCAACAGCATAGGCAGGTTAGCTGAAGAAGAAGCAACAGCATAGGCGGAAGAAACAGCAGCATAAGCCAGTAAAAAGTTAATATTTACTTTTTACCTACTGTGGTTTAACTAAGAAGAAGACAAACTGTAGTAAAGTTAATATTTAACTTTACTTGAGATTTAAATGAGTAAAAGATAAACTATAGTTACTTTTTGTTTGGGTTAAAGGTTAAATATAATGTTACACGTGTCAGGTAATGAATGGAATGGGGCACTGCCCAGAGGGGTAGCGTCGAATGAACCCAGATTTGGTTAGGTCACCCATGATTTTTGACACGTGCCTTCTTTCTTGCCCCTATTACTAGGGTTAGTCAAAAAATCCGATCCGAACAAATTTGAATCTGATAGATCAGATTCGGATATTGATTTCATTTGATATTTTTATCGGATTTTTGGATCGGATACGGATCAGAAAAAAAAATTTAAATATTTGAGGCGATCCGATAATTTTTAAAATTTAAAAATAAAATAACATATCTATATATATATAATGATGTTTAATTTTTAAAGTGTCCGGATTGGCGGGTCGAGAGCTGTGGTTAATTTGGATACTTGGGTCGGATTGTGGGTTGACCCGTTTTTAAATTTAAAACGGTTAAAAATAAAATTAAAAATGCTAGAGGTATGTTTCGAACTTGCAACCTAACAAAACAAGTACAACTCTTTAACCAACTAGGCTACAAAGACTTTATATTTTAAATTCAACACCAAATTTGATAAACGCGGGACGTTTTAATATTAATATAAGTTCAACTTTTTAACTAACTAATCTATATATATATAATGATGCTTAATTTTTAAAGTGTCCGGATTGGCGGGTCGAGAGCTGTGGTTAATTTGGATACTTGGGTCGGATTGTGGGTTGACCCGTTTTTAAATTTAAAACGGTTAAAAATAAAATTAAAAATGCTAGAGGTATGTTTCGAACTTGCAACCTAACAAAACAAGTACAACTCTTTAACCAACTAGGCTACAAAGACTTTATATTTTAAATTCAACACCAAATTTGATAAACGCGGGTCGTTTTAATATTAATATAAGTTCAACTTTTTAACTAACTAATCTATATATATATATATATATAATGATGCTTAATTTTTAAAGTGTCCGGATTGGCGGGTCGAGAGCTGTGGTTAATTTGGATACTTGGGTCGGATTGTGGGTTGACCCGTTTTTAATTTTAAAACGGTTAAAAATAAAATTAAAAATGCTAGAGGTATGTTTCGAACTTGCAACCTAACAAAACAAGTACAACTCCTTAACCAACTAAGCTACAAAGACTTTATATTTTAAATTCAACACCAAATTTGATAAACGCGGGACGTTTTAATATTAATATAAGTTCAACTTTTTAACTAACTAATCTATATATATATAATGATGCTTAATTTTTAAAGTGTCCGGATTGGCGGGTCGAGAGCTGTGGTTAATTTGGATACTTGGGTCGGATTGTGGGTTGACCCGTTTTTAAATTTAAAACGGTTAAAAATAAAATTAAAAATGCTAGAGGTATGTTTCGAACTTGCAACCTAACAAAACAAGTACAACTTTTTAACCAACTAGGCTATAAAGACTTTATATTTTAAATTCAACACCAAATTTGATAAACGCGAGACGTTTTAATATTAATATAAGTTCAACTTTTTAACTAACTAATCTATATAGGTTTTGAGTAAATGGATACTTGGGTCGGATTGTGGATTGACCCACCCATAAACTTAAAACGGTTAAAAATAAAATAAAAAATGTTATCCGTAATTTTTTTTCACGATTTTTATATTAATACTCGTGCAAATGCACGGGAAAAATGCTAGTTTATAATAATTACAAATCCAAACAAAAATTTATCTTTTCCTTCTCGTTTCTCTTTACAAACTCAAACAAAAATATTATTAAATAATTATAAATCCAAACAAAAATCTCAATTCCTTTTGTTTTCTCTTGATTCCCTTTACAAACTCACAAACCCAAACAAAAATATATTTCTTCCTTTTGTTTTCCTTCCCGTTTCCTTTTATATCTGTTTGTAAATCTGTTCTCTTTAGATGGAGACCTAATTTTAGAGTTTAAATAGTCATTAATCATTGGAGGCTTGAAAGCTGGAGCTTATGAAAAAAAAATAGAAATATGAAGAAAAAAAATTAGAAATATGAAAAAAAAATTAGATCGGCGGTATCCGGCTAGCCGATCCGATCTGGTATTTTCGGATCGGATAGTGGTCGGATACTGGGTCAGATACGAATCGCAATTTAAAAAAAAAAATAGAGGCGGATATCCAATCTGAAATACCGAATCGAATCAGATCGATAAGTTTGTCCACCTCTACTACCGCATGAATGACCCGTGACAATAATAACCAAGTGAGGAAAACTATGAAGTAATCTTACAAATTTCAATCTCAAATGACAATCATAAAATCACCTCAAACTCTAAAATACTAATTTTTCTCTAATTCTTTTATAAATAAAATTAACTAAGAAATCGAAATGAATTTAAATTATTTGACCAAATTTAATGGGTTTAACTTTTGTTGATGAAGAACATGGGTACGGGGAGAGGAAACGGTGGGGGATAAAGCCATAGATTAAGAAACTATATAAGGAGGAAAAAAGAGAATTTATAAAAGTGAATAAAAAAAAACTACATCAATCATTATCATTAAAAAAAAAATCTCTCCTCTTTCTCTTTCTATCGTTTATCTTATTATTTTTTATTTAATTTTTAAAAATTAAAAGAACAAATTGAAAATAATTAAAATGTGATATATATTATTTTAAATTTTAATATATATATATATATATATATATAATTAATGAATGATCTAGATAGATTAATTCTTTTTTAAAATTTAATGAATTTTTTAATAAGAAAGGATAGTGTAACGAAATTATTGTAACAAAAAATATTTTATTTAGTTAATTTTTAGTTTAACTATTTACAACTTACCCAATTTATATTCATATTATTAAACATAATATTAGTCCATTAATATTATAAAATTACAGTTTTATATAACAAAATTATAAAAAATCACAATTTTTTTATTATATCCCAACAATTATTTTATTTAATATATATATATATATTAAAAATTAAATAATAAATTTAAATATTATTTAAAAAGATCCGTTAATGGGAAAAAAAATTTAAACACAACAAAAAAGAATGACATGAAAAAATAAGAAGAAGAAAAACGGTACTTAATAAATTATTGTGTTCGTAAATCCTCTAGTAGACGATTAATTTCCCGACAGACTTTTTAGACTTTTCTGAACTAATTTCTTGATAAAGCGTTATAATAATAGTATATGAAAACTTTTCTGAACTAATTTCTTGATAAAATGTTATAATAATAATAATATTATGAATGATAAGCATGGGACAACTATCATCATTGAATGTTCGATGATTTCTTTCCAACCAGATAATTCACCAAAAAATAATTAAGATAATAAATCAAATATGTATATCTGTCATATTAGCCATATAAATCCAAATTTTCTAGTAATTACCTAAAGACTCAGACATCACCCAATTAATCTTAGTAATACTCAACAAAAGACTTCAAATATTAGTCACCTCTAGTTAATACAAAAGTAAGTGAGTTGTGAATTCATCATCTTTATAATACAAACGATTAACTATAATATAACATTTTTTTATACACAGATTAGAATTGAACCATTAATATTACTCATCTAAAAAAATATATAAATTTATTAACCACTTTGAAAATAACATATTAAAAATACTTTATTTTATAAATTTAAATAAATTAACAATTATTTAAATATAATAAATTAACAATTATTTAAATATAATAATGAGTTCAGTTGAAATATTATAGTTTAATAATTTATTAGTTTTATTAAATTACTTTGTTGTCCAGTACTGTTTTTTTTTTAAGTTGTTATTTTGCGCGGGAACTTTTAATTTAATAACTAATGCCCTCCAATAGACATGACTTTGGATAAAAAAAATTATACTTATAATATTACAACGGTTATGGTTTTATAGATGATGAATAATTTAAAGAATTCTTCTTTAAATTCATGAATAAATATAATATTTATCTTATTTTTTTATATAAAACTTTCTTAAAAGAAAGAAAAAGTAGAAATAAAAAGTACTATAAAAGACAAATCTCTATCTATGTTTTCTAACCCATACTTATTGCCATCCCTAGGTTCATCATACCATGATGATGGTCTTCTTCTTGGCTTTTGAATAGATTAAGGCTGGTTTTCTAGTTCTCTCTCTTCCCATAGTTTAGTGTTATCCTCTCTTACGCCTGAGCTGCCGATTCTGTTGTTCCCGACGAAACCGCAACTTCTGGGTTTGCCTTTACTCCGGTTAGCATTTCCTCTTTGCGGTAAGCTCCATCTCCTAATACTTTTTTAACAGCTGAAAACAGTTTGCATGTAATCCAAAGTGCTCGCTGGATCTGTATTGTGACCGATTAATGATATTGGTACTGTTGTTTTAGTTAGCCGAGTATTAAATGAATGTGAAATTTTCATCATAGTCCGGTTCTATTAATGATCTTTGATTGGATGACCATTTGAAACTTTCTGTAGAATTATTCCATCACTGGTGATCTGGGTTTGTTTTTTTGGTTTAGATTTGTTGATTGCTATTGGGGTCCGATGACTTTGTTAACTCTTTTGTTGGATCACTAGAATTGTCATAAGTTCACTCAGGTCTTACAGATTCATACCAGCACCTGTGGCCTTCTATCCCCCAGGAGAGCATTTTCCAACAGAATCTACAAACGGGTCCATTTACAAACCTAGCCCATTGCTTGTAGGACCCAATCTGAACCTAGCTTAGACCAAGCTAAACCTGCTTCATTGAATAATAGAAGTCCTCCATATTCTCATAGCACATATGTTTGCTTGATGTTAGATGCCAAACGCTTGGGGAACAATGAGCTTTGGAGTAATGAATAGGGATGTAGTGTTGGTTGTTTGTCTATAGTTGAAGGTTCTTGCTCACTCCTACAAGATCTCTTCACCTGTCATAATTTAAAGATGATGAGGAATTCGATTTTTATTGACCAGCAACTTATAGTTGTAGAGCATCTTGGCAAATATTGCCAATGGATCTTGTGGAGTACTGCTCACTTAAAGGATTGCTTTCTTGGTTAGCTTCATGGTGTTTTTTTTTCTTAATTCTGTTATTTCAAAAAATTTACAGGGTTGCGATGATTGATCTTCATGATGTTCCAGGAAATTTAGAATTCTTGTTAGGTTTGGTTATTTATAAGGTTTTGAATTCTTTGTGCAGGTGTAATTACTTTCTCAACAACTGAAAATGAGTGGCAGTCGCTTTCCGCATATTATTTATGTCGGCAATCTTCCTATGAATGTTAAGGAGTGGGAAATTGAGGACCTATTTTACAAGGTTTTTGTCATACAATTCTGTTCTAGCACATTGTTTTGTTGTAATCTGATATTAGTCATGCCAAATTAATTGTATCATTGAACATGATGAAGTGGAAGCAAAGTAAGCCAGTAGCACATCATATAATATCTTAGTTTTATTCATTAATTATTAGCAGGAACATATATAATCGAATCCCTCTTGTATTGTTTCCATATGAACTATTTTATGATAATGCCGGAGCTAAGGATACAAGTAAGTGATTTTAATAGATTCTTGAATAGAGTATTTAGTATATTAAAATGTCTAAGTAACAAGTAGACTCATACCATTAACTTGTAACTATAATTAGGAAAGATCAATAAGAACCACAAATTATTGTGACATAATAAAGCAATCACTGAAAAACTTCACTCTATTAAGTCTTCATGTTCGAACGAATCACATTATAGTATTATACCTTATAACACTCAAAGCACCTTGATTGAAGTGGGGGTCCATAGGAGCTTCCTCTAGGGAATAAAGCCTGATCTAAAAAACAAAAAAGTATTATACCTTAATTCACCTCATTCCTCTGCCCATATAGTGCAGCAATTGTTAAAGTTTTATCTGAATTCAAATTAATTTTCTTAGGGTATACATATTTATGCTTTCATATAAATAATTTATGTCTTAACTGACACATATCCAATTAGGGGGTTATAAAATCATGTAGTTCTATGCTGGATAATTATTGTGAAAGAAAACTGGTTTCCCTAACCTTTATCCATTGCAGATGTCACATGTTTGAGAAAATGATGCATGATTTTGGAATTGAATTACATCTAAAAATCGGTTATGTTATGTACTGTTGGCAGATTGTTGTAGTAATTATTGGCTGATATCGGCTACTTGATTTTATATTTTTGACCTTCTATTTCCCCTTTCATCCGCCCTGCAGTATGGCCGTGTATTGGATATTGAACTCAAGATCCCTCCACATTCCCCTGCTTATTGTTTTTTAGAGGTATTTTTCTATGTATTTTATTTTACCTCTGGGATGCTTCAGTAGAATGTTTAGTGACCTGAGTTTGCTGATTCACTGGTAGTTTCAAAACTCCTGCGATGCTCAAGATGCTATTAGGGGCCGAAATGGCTACTATTTGGATGGTTCTTACTTAATGGTAATTAATGTGAATTATTTATTTCATTGTTCTTCTTATATCTAAGTCAATACTTTTGCATAATCAACTTTGACATTATTTCTTCGTTTCAAACTCTGTCTGGTCTTCCTTTAACTTCATTTTTCATTAGGTCGAGCTTGCGCATGGTGGTGGAGGGCCATCCTCATCAAGTGATCCACACAGCAACTATGGTGGTGGAGGGCCATCCCCAACAAATGCTCCACACAGTAACTATGGTGGCGTGGGAGGCCATTACGGCATTGAACGCCGCCAATCTGAATATCGAGGTGGAATGAATGCTTTTATTTCTGACTAATTTATTAGATATCATTCAGCTCCACTACTATGAGAATTTTGAATATTCCTTCTTATGACTTCAATTGTCTATCTTACCTTGAAATAGTTATTGTTCGTGGGATTCCTTCATCAACTTCCTTGCAAGATTTGAAGGTAAGACATTTTTTAGTTTGTCTATCTTGTATTTTTTTCATTAGTGAACCCCCCATGGAAAGGGTTCTGATGTGAATGGGATGATTATTTCAGAATCATATGCAAAAAGCTGGTGATGTGTGCTTTGCTGAAGTTTCTCGTGATAGCGAGGGTATGATTCACAGATTAAGACCTTTTGTAATTGCATTTATATTACATGATAGTAGTTATCTTATTCTGTCCTTTCTGTGGTATATATTTTTTGTTTACTGAAAGTACTTATTGGTGAAATATTTTTCTTTGAGCCTCATTGTTACATTTTCATGGATTTTCCAGGAACTTTTGGTATAGTTGATTATACTAATTATGAGGATATGAAGTATGCTGTAAGTTGCTACTGCTGTTAATTCCAGTCCTTGATTTGTCATGTTACTTATTTCCCCTTATTCTCTACTATGCCACTTGTGTGTGGTATTATAAACTATTAATATTGGTCCATTTTGGATGGTTCTTCAGATCAGGAGGCTAGACAGAGCAGACTTTGGAAATCCTTGGACAAGGACCTACATCCGGGTATTAAAAGATCTCACACATTTGTTTCACTGTACTTTTTCTTGAACTGTGTTTGTGATTTCAATAATTTGCCTTATATATTTTTTCCGAAAGAACGAAACATCCATATTTTTTCAAACACTGCAAAAATTGTGTTGAAAACAACCCAACCAAAACAATTCAGCAAAAGGGATGACCTGAGTTTTCATAAGTTACAATCGAGCAAAAAAACTCAAAAAGATGGTGACAAACAACATCAAACAACAGATGGCATCCAAAGACGCCAACTTCTAGAAGAGCTAGGCTACACCACCGACAACTCCTTCGTCCCTTCTCCCTTCACCTCTCTAGTCATAAACAAGAAAATCACAATTAATTCCGCCCACAGGGAAATTTGATTCTTCATGAATTCTCAATTCTCAATCCTCCACTAAAGGCAAAGAATTCCATTGATCTTCAAGAAACAGAACTTGCTATGAAAGTTAGATTTCTTCATGAATTCTTCATTCTCAATCCCCCAAGTTGCCTTATATTCTGTTCCAGCAAAAGTACATATGTAGGTCCAGAAAAAAGGTATTTAGATACTGTCCGGCAAAAGTACATACATAGTGTCTCTTATTGCTGTCATCAGTTTAGATGTCCGTACCTAGCAGCATGTTCAAAGTTTGAACTTTTCTAAATCTAATAGCAGATGGATTGTGTTGGATAAATATTCCCTGATCTTTAACCCCGTTAAGACAAATTTTAGCTAGCTAAATGCTTCACCCTCTAAACTTTTAAAGAGAAAAATGTATTCAAGATCCATGCTTTTCCAGACTACTTTCAGATTGAATAATAATTCAATCGAAAGTACTCAGAGAATATTTATTTGGTTGATAGTTGATTTAATTTAATATTAAGCGTAATAATGCAATAACGAGATGCACATTCTTAGATTTATTCTCAACTGTAAATTATAATGTAAGGTGAACTTAGTTGCATAATTTTTTGTAGAAACTGTAGTTTGTGATATATTTGACTAATAAAATCCAGTTTTTCTTGATGATTTCTTAGAGTGTGTAGTATTGAATCATTAATTTATTTTTTGGTTTTGCTTTAAGGAATTATTGTTCAAATTTTATTTTAGGAGCTCTGGTCATTTCCCATATTCTCCACGGAATGTGTTGGCTTCCTTGGAGAAACAGCTAGATAATCTTGATTAACTGAATTGGAGTTTGGTAGAATAGTAGATGTTCCTGTCAACAAAAAAGAATCTAAATTATAGTAGAAAAAAAGGTGTAGGGTAGAATTTCTCTCTTCAAGGTAAGTAAAAGAAACTAACAATCAATAGTGGGTTTGATTCTAAATTTATTGGATACTAGAACATTATACTGAATGTTTAGATGCTAAGCTTATATTTATTTCCCTGTTTCTTAAAATACAATGTATCCATCCCTGTGGTGTTAGGGAAAATATCTTCCAACGCGGAAGTGATTTCTTCAAAAAAATATCTTTGAATTTGAGTGTTTTTTTCTGTCTGCTGGAATAACAGGTGAAGATGTATGAGGGGAGTCCGTCAAGAAGCCAAAGCAGAAGCCGAAGTCCAAGGAACAAAAGAAGGTAAGGCATACCAGACTGAAGTTGCTGTTTTACTTTCTCAATTCTTTATGTTTACGTTGTAGCAAGTATCTGAATTTCATTGCAAACCCCTTCAGCTTATCTTTGGAATTGTCGCTTTCAATGTCACCATCAACATCAAGATCTAGGTCTATATCTGCATCTCCTGAAAAAACACCCATGTAAGATGAATGTTGTCATCTGTTGTCAACAATTAAACTTTTGCATAAGCGCCATTCTTGACTTATGTTGTCATTTTTGTTTCTTTACCTTGAATATGCAGAGACGAACAAGATGATTATCTCCTTGCGAGGTAAAGTTATTGTTTGAGTTATATAGAAAAAATGAGCATTGGTTGTTATAAAATCTAGTTTTGTCAACCCACCCAGGTTAGCTGAAGTGGTAAGAAAATTCATACTAAAAGTACATTGATTGAAGTGGGAGGCCATTTTGGTGGGATACTGCGATAGCCTCCTCTAGGGAAAAAACACTAGTCTTTAAAAGGAATATGGTCTTGTCGGATATCAGAAAACCTTCGCCCTATCTTGTTTAGGTTGGGGAATTAAGTCAAGTAGTGTGTTGATGAGTTAGATTCCAAGTTATAGTTTAAAATTAGAACTTGTCTCCTATTAAGTTGATTTCATAATTCTAATCAAAGTATTATCTTCAATCAAAGTATCCCACGATCCAACCTCTACGGGATTGATTATCTTCATTGAAGAAGGGGTCATCCCATCTGGTTGAACATATTATAATGAATTGTGATCTCTTTTCAAAGAAAGGTTACTCAGTACAGATCTTGAATTTGTATACAATGCTTCAAGCCATTATAAGTTTAAGTGTTTCTCCTTTTAAGTTGATTTCATAATCTTATGAACTTGATCTCTAAAATTTGTATTTGTTCTAAAATATGTATTTCTGTCCAACCAGCCTTTTACATTGTGTGGTTCTGAAAACAATCTTATTTCAGGCTGGCTCAGGCACTACCTAATATGCAAGCAAAGCATTTTACAGGAAGTGTCACAAAGGATTTGTAGAGAGCTTTGTTGGGATAACTTTTGTTCTAGACAGTTTGCTTGGAAGTAGTTTCAAAAAATACTTTTATATGTTGTTTTTGTGTCAAATGGAATCATAAAAAACTTGCAGAACAGATACTATGAAGTTTCTTTCCAACAAGCTAGTTTTTATCTATGTTCATTTGGCTTAAACTATGTTAAACTACTACTGTATTTCTTGCTAGTCCTCTTTGGTGTCTATTTGATGGGTTTCAACTTCCTTGCCATATACTTGTGGACAATTTCACTTAAAGAAGATTGTGCTTCGGCTTGATTTATTTGTTATCCATTGGATTGAATTTTATGCAATGATTTGTCGTTTTTCTTTTTAGTGTATAAAATTCTGGTTTTTAACCCACTGTCGTAATTTAAGTGGTAAGAATTATGCCTAAGTAACCAAAAGGTAAAAATGTCTTGTGTTAGTTCCTAAATTCAAATTAATAATAATAAATAAATTATGCTTTCTAATTTTAAGGGGAAAACAAAGTTAATTGAAAAATGTAATGAAACATTATCACGAAACAATGGTAATGCATTTCTTTTGAGGATAGGATATAGTTGTAGAATCCTCATCGTCCACATTGCTTGGCATACACCTGAAGTAGCTGTAACAAGTTTCACCTCAGTTGTAGATAGAGTCACAGTTGGTTGCTTTTTTGACGACCAGGTCACGACTCATTTCCCAACATAAAGACCTCCCAAAGGTACTTTTGATCATTAGTATCTCCGGCACATATAGAATTCTCAGTTCCAAGGTGCCACATATGTACCTGAAAACTATTTTGATTTAGTCAAGGTGAAGTTCTGTTGGTGACTCGCTGTACTTATTGTCCAGACCAACCGAAAACATAATATCTAGCCTGATAACAATCAAATATCTCAAGCAGCCTATCATTTGTTTGTAGCCGGTTGAATCTACTTTATTTCCTTCTTCATCCTTATTGTATTTTACTCCATGGATTCCTTACTGAATTACATACTCAGTCCAAATATTTCTAGGATTTCATTTGTATACATTTTCTGATTGATAAAGATTCCCTCTTTGTTTTGATTGACTTCAATCCCAAGAAAGAACTTCATAAGGCCGACATTAGTCATTTCAAACTCATGTTTCATATCTTATTTGAAGGTCTTTATTATCACTTCATTGTTGTCTCTAAAGATAACAAGTAAGTTCTGAAGGATATTTCTCGAAGTCCTGTTGAGTGAAGTATATCTCAATTCTTCGTGTACCATGCTCTTGGGACTTGTTTTAGCCCATATAAAACCTTTTCAAGTTTGTAGACTTTCCTTCTCCTTTTTTTTTCTTCTCAAAACCTCTTCGAGGCTCTACATATACATCTTCAAATAACTTTTTCATGAAGAAATACACTCTTCATATCCATTTGATTAATATTATAGCTTCTGTGAGCTGATGTAGCTATTATCATTTTAATGGTATCTCATCTTCATATCCAAGAATAATATAATAATTGAAGCACACTTGTGACGAAAAAAGGATCCGTTCTTCCAGCAAGTTTCAGTTCGGAAGGCGGTTAGGAATCCGCTTGGGCTCTCACTCATAGTCGACAGATAAACTCCTTTTCACAAGGCATATCTCTTTCAAAAACATTTAAGGAAGAAAGACTTGAAACCATTTTCTATCTATAAGCCCGACTGTTTGCAAATCAATCAAGCTTATGTTTTCAAGTTCACAAGTACGAAAAGACTTGAGAGGGAAGAGCTGCATTGAGAGTTCCGAATTATTTATCAACTAGGAGAGCGGTTGATTCTTTTTCTTTCTAACCACAGTTTGTCTTTTATCCCTAGAGAGTCACTTGTGCTCGGAAATGGAATGGAATGTTAACCGCAACCTAGCGCTTATACATCAAAAGGTTGATCAATTTTCTATAGAAATTAGTATTCTACTTTAGATTATGGCGCAAAAATTAGTATTCTACTTTAGATTATAGCGCAAGGAAGATGGTGAGCACAAATAATAACAAGATACTTTGGATGGTTGCCACTTGTATCTTTATTGTTGTAGCTTTGGCCTTTCATCTCTCTTTGGTTAGCTTTTCTAAAATTAATACCTTAAGTTCGTTTGGGAGATTGGCCGAAAATGCGAAGGTGACGAAGGGTTCTCGATCTTTTGAATAAAAGTGTGGAAGTTAGAGTTTAGTTCTCTATGAAATCTTTCATATGTTCAGAAGGAAAGAGTCGCAACAGTTATGTCGGCTCCAATAAAGTGCAAGTATAAATGGAAGAAAAACCCATTTTTTCCATCAGGCCCTGGGGTCTTGTCCGGGTCAATATGCTTTATGACAAAGTTTATCTCTTTCACGGATATCTTTGCAGAGATAATTTTTTATTTTGGGTTTAAAGAATAGTTCCGTTTAAATCAACAATAAATTTGATAGAATTTCTAGCCTGTTTAGTTCGTTCAGCCGTATTAAAGAATGAATAGTTTGAATCCCTGAGGTTTAGCTAGAGGCATCTTTACTTTTTCCTAAGAGCAGATCAAGTAGTCCCAGATGAACCACCGTATCCAAACGATATGCTAGATCCATATGATAATAGGTGCCTATCCATCTATTTCCTGGGAGTTTGCAACAGTAGAAAGCGTATGAAAGTCAATTGACGATAGATTGGACACTGAATTCAGTATCGTGGCTTGATGCCCCGAATGATTTAGGTTTTTCTAACCAAGCTTTGTCTCGCCTAAAAAGAGGAAGATAGATTCCTACTGAGCATTGAAAGGAATATCTCTGAAACTAACCCCACAACTGAACTTTAGCGAGAGTGGAGCTACGTTCATTTCTAACTTGCTCGAAAGAAAGACCCGACAAATAAAGAGAATACACATTTCTTTCTTCCTCTTCTTTGAATTCACGGTCCTAAGGAAGAGTGTAAGGAGGCACAATTATCCATACATATTAGTCAGTCGTTCTCTTCTCAGCCTACTCTGCTAACAGGCTATCTTTTAGGCGCTATGCTTCCCTCATCCGCGGGCAGATTTCCCCCCTCTCTATGCCGATGCTATTGTCTTTTCTAGTCTTTCCATTGTCGTATATTGATATTCCTTCTATCGATCCCTCAGAATAACCATAAATAGTAGTTACCACTGAAGTATCCTCACCCGTGAAAGAAGATATATTTGATTCCCACGGAGCGATTTTTGATTCAATCAATCGAGCCGATCTTGATTTTTTAAATTGTCGAGCCCATTTCAGAGTAAGTTGTTGGGGACTTTGTAATGGCTACAAAGCAACTTTTGAGGGTGTGTAAGGCCTCTATCGGGCATATGTTAAGGACTACTCTTGTATCCACCAAGCTCTTAGGAACGTGTTGTGAAGGCGCAATAGAGTTTGCCATTAAAATTATGACTTTTGGTGTTTCTAAGATTCAAGGGCAAAATGCTAACGAACCAGGTTACAACACCTCTTTATCCTGAATCCCCCTTTTCAGATGTGGGTTCAATGGGAGGACCTTGTCAACTATAAGAATGCCCGATCAACTTTAGCGAGCTACGTCCTTTAGTGCACTTGACTTAGATGATTACGTATACACTACTCATTGAACATACTTGATTCTAATTTAATTTATTTAAGAGATCTTGATCTTGTTACATTCGAGTTATACTCGAACGTACTATAATTGGCTTAGATCCTGATTATGGGTTGACTCCTCACCCTATAATTCGTTTCAGTCTAATAACTAGAAAATCGCAAGGCCATATGAACTTACAGAGAAAGGGAGAAGGATGACCCTTGGGAGACATGGCCCGTCTGTGTTAGCCCTCGATGTCGATGGATTAATAAAGGGTTCCATTTCTCTTAATGAAGATCCAAAGGTAACCGAGGGAACGAGGTTTGTAGGAAGAGAAGTGATCTACGAAGGAAGTGGGATGTGAGAGAAAGTCTTACGATCCAACTATTTATGGTACCCATAAGATCCTTGGCATAGAGGAGTCTGAATCTTGGCATCCAATACAACTCCCCATATTGGTAAGTTGTAGGTCGCTCTGATCACTGATTAGTTCCAACATGCGCATATCAAAATGAGTCTTGAGGTCTTAGGTAGAAAGACTGGGTTAGCATATCAAAATGAGTCTTGAGGTCTTAGGTAGAAAGACTGGGTTAGGGAGCAACAAGTATAAGAGTTGAAATAGGAGTAGAGAAGGGTGCGCCGGACGTTGTTTTGGTTTCCATAGAGGGTTATGAAGAGGCTATCACCGATATGTTGTGGGTAGACCCGGTAGCACATCGACTTCTTGAGCGATTGAGAGGGAATCGCATTCAAGAATTAGAATCGGATCTAATTCGCAATACTTTCTTATAGTTCATGTCTTAAAGTAGTAGTTTTAAATCTTTCTATGACTTTCTTCGATAAGGCGAGTTAACTCTTTCTTCTTCGTGCTACCGGATGTTGGCAAGAGTTCTTCCTTTTCTTCCTAACCCTATCTGTAACCTTATTAGTCATTACAACATGTAACACAATAAAAAATAAGACTACCGATAGAAAGACAACTACAAACAAGAAAGCCCATGGAGCGGTTACAGTTCCTGTCCCAAAAGCGGAGGTAATTCAATTAGTCCCAGACTAGTTAAACACAATAGGAGATCATGCTTCCGGGAAAATTAATTGCTCTTATATAGGTGTCCAACAGATCTTGAGTTCTTTCTAGTAGCTCTCACTCCTTTCTTAACTTTAAGTAAGGTTTTCACTAGTGACAGTGAAGAATGTGGAAATCTAGCCTTCAATAATTCAATAGTAAGAATCAAGTGAACCAGATTGAAAGTCAAGAGCTCTTGTTACCGAGTACATTAGCTTATCTATGTTCGTTTATACCTTGGCCTACCAAAGTTTAGACAAGAAGTGAATTGGCTAACTCATTAGAACGCCCTAGTAAAGTGGTACCTCCATGCTTTAGACTAATTCGATGAAAATAAGTACACACAACTAGACCTGTGAACTCGGATAGCCAAGAGCAGATGAAAATAAAAGAAAGATGATAATAATTTATGCACACACCCGATGAGAGATAATTTTAATGGATCCTTCCATTTTTTAAGAAAGATACAAAAAAAAGTAGCCTAAGCTTATATAAGGCTAGGAAGGAAGAGCACCTACTTCTTGAATAAGACAAGCCCGCATCCGTTAAGGCTAGGTAATTTTAGTGAATTGGCCCGAACTACCTCTCGGGTGAGTTTTTCTTAATGTTCAGTGGGGTGGCGGTCCATGACGTAGGCGCAAGCGGAATTATTGGGCACACCACTTAGATGGCTGACAAAAATATCAAAGAGAGTGGTGGCAGATCCAAGGAGGAAAGCAATCAACTTGAACAAAGTAATAAAACAGTTTAAATTATGAATGGAGAGACTAATTCTCATATGAAATTGGAAAGTCAAGTGGCTAAGACTAAGATGAGCAATGGTGTGCACCCTAATAGAAGAGTAGTGTGGGCTTAACACATCTTTCTGAGACAAATGGGATATATTGGTTCAAGGCAGGAAGACCCAGAAGAAGACTTGGTATCCGATAATAAAAAAGAAATATGGGAAGATATGGATGAAGAGTATTGTCCTTAGTTTGATAAGAGAAGAAAAAGTACAAGTCCCGGTTCAAAGGCGAATCCTTCATACTATATATGGTCGAGCTGCCTTGGTTGGTACAGTAAGCATATCGGCATATTGATTGTTCGGTGTGGTACACATATCTTTCAATGTCAATTAAATTAATTCATACCCCGGGTTGAGGAAAATGTGAAGAATTGTTATGAGCTTGTAAGGCCCGTTGAAGTCCCTAAATAAAGGAGAAAATAGGGCTATAAGTGGGCCATTTTCTATTGCTAGTTGAGATGCTCACCTTTATATGGTTTGGCTTCGCTATCAATCCTTTGTAGTGGTCGACTAAAAAAGTGGTATTCCTACTAGAAAGTTAGCTGGTTCTAGAAGCTTTACCAGAAGCAAGCAAGACGAGGGTGCTCTACTTCTCCGATAAGGCTCGCTCGTTCCATTCTGGACTTACGATCTCGTGTAGTACTCGCCTCTCCGGGCTTATGTACTCCACTTCTCGTCTAATAAACGAGCATTAGAGCGAGCGAAGTCTGAAATTCTTTGTCTTCCCCCTATTTTATCACCTCTCATATAGTCTGTCCTCTATTCTCATATTGTCATTTTGTCTCTAAGCTTCCTCAATTTAATTGGTTTGGAGGGTTAATTGTTTTTATACCCGATCACTATAATCTTTCCTAAGAGAAGCTTTCACGACGATAGATACATGTCAAGATTTTTTGGAATATATGTCTCTTGCCCTCCATACAGTATATGAGCCATTCCGCTAATACTGCTCACACTCCTAAATCTTCACAGCACTTCCTCTACTTGTGAGTTAGGAGCAACGGAGAAAGGCGGGGCTACTTATAAATTTGTTTTCAATAACACCATGAAAAAAGTAAAGGTTGTCCATTGTTCTTCTCACTCTTTGTCCCAACATACCATTCATTGGTAGATCTATGATCGCCCATTTTTATGATCTAAGAAACACTAGAAATTAGGAAGTTATAAGGGCTGCTACAAGAAAGAGAGCGGGCTCTCCTCTAGAAGGATAGACTCCTATAAAGACTCAAGCAAAGTAAAGACTAGCTAGAAGTCTTGCATTGGCGATCTCTTAAGAGGAGGGTTATGTGGTGCCCGCACCCTTAGTGACCTCAGCAGACACTTTACAGGTGATAAATATAAGAGGGATTCCTACTACTATCTCTTTTGGTTTGAGCTACGTGAAAAGGGAAGCAAGGAGAAGGAGAGTGAAACCAAGTGGTTCAACTCAGGTAAAGAAGACCCTGATGTTGATATGCTTCGGAGCTTTTTATTGACGAATGATTGTCCCACCCCGCAAGTAGCCAACACAGTTCATTTTTGGTCTCTAACGAACAAATAATAGGTTTGAGACTCGATGTATCCGATAATAAGAAAGACATAGACTATTACAAGCCGGGTAGAGAGGGAAGGATATGCAAAGAAAAGGCCTTCCTCAAAAAGTATACTTCAACTGCCACTGTTCCGGGATAAGCAAAAAGTATACCAACAATTACTATATGTGGATAGGAATAGGATCCGGGTACAAAGATCATGGAGGTCCTTCTTCCACCTCTGGATCCAGACAAGTCGAAAGCTCATCTGTTTCTTCTTCTACAGCGAATCAATACGAGGAGGCGTAGTCGCCATTACTGCTGGTAGCGCTAGTTACAGGCAGAGATCAAGGCGCTATCCTATACTTCTTGATTAGGCTCCTCTTCGGTAACCATAAAATTTCTTCTCATGCTCGGATAGCCCATGAGAATCTCTAGTTTAACACGACTATATATAGAGGGGACCCCATCTCAATCAGTAGGATGCCCTTTCCTGCATAAGGAGTGTCATCTGGGCATTTTGAAAAGAGGAAATAGCCCAAGGTCTGGGCTAGGTCTACGAACTTCTCCTTCAACTCATTCTTAGTTGCAAGTCAAAGTTAATTGAGTATTGAGATTATGAAATCCGAGGTGGACTGACCTCATCCGCGAATGAAGGTGCGCTTAAAACTGACCCTAATGTAAGAAAGGGCCTAGCCCATGTGAGAGAGAGAAGAGTGAATTCTAATTCCTACTATGATAATTAAAAAAGCTAGCCGATGTTGAGAGCTAATGTAATGGTTTAAGGGTAGACGTTGTATCGATCTAAGGTTTTAATTCGTTGACTGTCCTCTGAAGGCAGGTTGTAAATACAGTGGAAGGGCGGACAAAGACTAGGTTTTAGCTTCTCTAGATCGGATGGTCTTTCAAGCAACTCATCAATTTCATCTAGGAAGAGAAACCATAAATATAAAATAAAAATGTCATAATCCCCTAATTTATTAATTTTTCTTGATTTACCACAAAGATGTAATTTTCAGTTCACACACTATTTTTTACAAGCAATTACTGACATCATTAAACGCATTAACGGATCTTAGTAACCACATTAACGAGTAGAATTTCCCATATTCATTAAAGACACAGGATAGACCAAAACTACACTCGTCACTACGGGAACTTATTTGCGATATTGAGTGTAGGGACACCTGAACCATCATCCTCTTGGAGTGATTCATGGCTTGAAAAATAGATTAATATGGAGGGGGGATCTTCATCCCCCAACGATGAAGGTCAAGCGATTGGGGGTAGTAGGGCCTTCCAATGCCAGACTTTCTACTCAGGATTCGGGCGAGGACACAGGTACATCATCAAAACGACAAAGGGTGGATTCAGGACCAGACTCAAATAGTGGGCCGCAATACTTCAACGTATTTAATGATACAGAGGGAAGGGCCACCCTCGAGAAATGTCCCCTTAAGTCTCCTACCCTAGAGCTGGAACAACTTCAAAGGCCAACTCTTGAAGATTTTCGCAAACTGCTTATGGAAAATCATCCCCGTATTTCCGATACCATTAGAAGAATATTCTAATATCTTCATATGCGGGTACCTGCGGGGTTCCAAAGTGAACGTCTAACATAGATGTTAAAGAAGAATGCTATGGAGACAAAAGTTTGGGAGTGATCCTTCGGATCCTACAGGAAGAGGGGCACAACATGTTGTTCCTTTTTTCAAGAAGTCCAAATAGACTTTCAATATCTGAGGGACAACGGAGGCATGGAGGCTGCTTTAAATAAAGAGTAGCAGGGTCGTCGATCCTGACCAAGAGGAAAACAATCCAGATCGTACACTAAGGTCCCTAAGCAATCACTTAGTGGAAAAGAAAGTGACTAAGCGATGACAATCAGAAGGTGGGCTTAGAAGCAACCATCCTTTGAAGAAAGTGTAATAGCTCACTAGTCTATCTCCATGGCACCAAAAATGTATCATGGCTCAAGTGATTCACCGAAGCGACGAGACCTTGAAAGGAGTTATGTTCTATTTAGAATGATAGTTATATCTCTTATGAGGGATTCGTTGATCTATACGATCGACCCTAGACATACCCATTGGTTGGCAGCGACCGTAGGAAACCGAGTAACCAAAGTTACGATCAGTCTAAGGTTGAAATCTCGAAGGAATTTTTTGACACTTTGGTTCGATTCCAGATCGTGACAAAACCTTGGTCATATAGATTTTTATGCACAATTATTATGGTGAAAAACTTAACTACCTTGTGAAGCAAACACTTGTGAGAACAAATAGTGGTGGCAGAGCTTTAGTATTCTCAATGCCACTTGTAGAGACTGTGAGACTATATTTCACATATATCACAAGCCATTATAGATTCTAGGTAGCCCATAGAACACTAGTATACAAGTATGCCACATCATTGTAAGTAGTAGAGTGGATCATGTTTACGTTTGTGACCAAGGGCTTACTGTCATTCCATGCGAACGGCCCCAGATGTAGTCTGTGCTTAGTCTTGTTTTTCACCTTTTATTGAAGACGAACCGGGTAAACAAAAGTTACGATCAGTAAGGCTGAAATCCAGATCTTGCATCACATCTAGAGCACGCTGGTTCGAGCCCAGGTCGTGACAAGGCCTTGGTCATATAGATGGGTGGATGTCCATTTTTTATTTTTAAGTGCGTTGGAAATATGATCTTTATCTTCATGCCATGTAGTAACCCAAATTAGGTTTCGAATAATTGAACACTATTATAGGTACATTTAACATGCATTTTTCTATTCCATTCCAACAAATCCTCAGTCCACTTAGGGCTTACAATAATAGTATACGTCCAATATTTTTGGCTATTATCAATGAAGGTAATATATTTTATAAGAGTTGATTGAGTTATTAACATGGAACCTCTTATTACTTGAGCAAGTGGAATGCTATCCCATGTTTCTGCTATTTCTATCCTCTTTTTTTTTGCTTTTTTCTTCTGTCTGTATAATCCGAAATTCTCGATTCTGCATAGTGTCGTCTGGTCTGTCGGGACACATGATGGATTCAAAAGTCTTATGTGTAATTGGCTTGGCCAACCTACGAAATAAACGTTGAACCAAGACAAATACATTTATTCTTAACGGTCATTCTTCTCATCCGATCTCATTATCATCTTTCTATGAAAAGATGGGATGATTCGAGGGTAGCCTGAACGAGGAGATGAACGTAGGTAACCAGGGCGCTTCCACTGGATCTCTACCATAAGCACGTTGCAGTGATGAACTGTACTGCTTCCGGTGGATAGTATAGGCGACCGGAGGACTGGAGCCAGATCCAACAAATCCCTCTTTCCCTCTGGTACCTTTCCCGTCTCATCTCATCTCTCGTATCCTCTTGTAGCTGCCACAGCTGAGCGCTTTCAAATATTAAGTCAGTCATGCACGTCTAGCTCAGCCCTTAGAAGAAACTACACTATGAGATTTCCATTGGTGGAATACATCGCATCAACCTGGGAGCATTAGCCTGTTTTCACTCCTCCAGTTCGATTATTATATTATTCTTGTTTAAGGGTAAGGGCGGCACCCCGTTTTTCTGAGTGCCACCTTCACAATAATAAGCCGGCGGCCTACCCGCTTTCCTTTCGGTCAGCTGCCCCAAAACCCGTAACTGTCCTTTCCTGCTCAATGATTCTCCCCAGCTAACTATGAGGATCCCTCCTCTTTTATCGATACTTTCTTTGTGAGGAACCGGACCATCATTTTAGAAAGAGTCATCTACTGATAAATAAATAATTCAACTGAGTTCTTTTCATTTCAGATCCAGTGAATGTGAGAGTTGGCAATGAAGCATTCCTCTTCACTGATGATATTTCTGAGTATTATATAATATCACTATACGAGTTCTTATTCTAATAGTGTTTTTTTTATTTCTACTTTCTTGTTAACCAAGTTTTTATTATATGGAGTTAGAAGTTGGACTTTCTTCCCCTACTAATCCCTTGTAGGCAGTCCCCTGATTAGGCAAGAAGGTAAGATATTGAATTAATTAAATGGTAATTATAGAATAGCAGAAGAAAGTTGAACATAGTGTACATCTTTTTGCTTCACTGAAAATGCTTCTCGAACATCATGGTAGATTTATGTGTCTTCATACTCATATTTAATGTGTAATTTTTCTCAATATTAAAGTGTGAACAATAGGGAGACTGCTTGTGAGACATCAAATCTGTCCCGTTTAAGATAGATCTAAAGAAAGATGATAATTCTACATAGTTTGTGAATTTAAGGTCTAGTTCTAGATCTAGAGATGAAGATTTTGATGAATTGCCCCGTTTAAGATAGATCAAAAGAAAGATGATAATTCTACATAGTTTGTGAATTTAAGATCTAGTTCTAGATCTAGAGATGAAGATTTTGATGATTTGCTAGAATATTCAAAAGCTGATATGTGAAGATGATATATTCTTCCTAAGGTATAGTGGGGATATATTTATTTCCATTCTCTCACCAGTAGAAAAATAGGCAATCTCTATGTAAGTCAGTATTGACCAAGTTTCAGTCAGAATTATAATATACCGACCAATTTATATTTAGTCGCCGATAATTGGTAAGCCTCGCTCAAGATTTGGGTGAAGAGGTAATATCCTCTGAAATCTGATATTTATAGTTCGTAGAGATCCGATTGATAAGTTTAAGATCTGGCCAATCCCAGGTTGTTTGTTACGAAGGTTGCGGGGGCTGACTTCCTATAAAAAAAAGGGTCGCCTTCGTTGGCAAATCCCTGGCCCCTTTCTTTCAACTACCCGCTCTAGCTCTAAGACAGAAATTTCACCCCTTCCCTAGTGGTGTTCAAGAGAAAATATAATTTTACGTCCAAAGTCAGACCATGTAAAGTATGATTGGTAGTTTGAAGCCACCAACTAGTAAGATGTTGCATTTATTTCTACACAGTGATGTGGCATACTTGTATACTAGTGTTCTATGAGGCTAGAATCTATAGTGGCACGTGATATATGTGAAATATGGTCTCACAGTCGCTGCAAGTGACATTGAGAATACTGAAGCTCTGCCATTACTGTTTGTTCACCCAGGACGTTTGCTTCGCAAGGTAGTTAGGTTTTTCACCATAATAATTGTGCCTAAAAATTTATATGACCAAGGTTTTGTCACGAGCTAGACTCAACCAAAATTTTTAGTGTGTATTAATCAATATCCACTGAAATTTTTTAATATGTATTGATTAATACCATCTAAATGTGTTTTTGTGAATTATTAATACTCATCAATTAATCTCTTTTAAAGTATTTTTTTTGGAATGGTATCTTATATTTTGAGATAACGATAGTTTATTTTAACTTTGTTTCAAATTCTTAGATGGCTCCTTAAAATGATTAGCATCTCATTTTGCTATCTATACTTGTAATAAAATCTGAATCACATGTTTTTGCTCACATTAATAGGCTACGTAATAATGATATGGATATTTTAATAAAAAATAATAATTATTCATGTGATATTTTTAATTTTTATTATATATATATTTTTAAACTTCGAGTTGGATATAATATTTTTAAACTTTAATTATTTTTATATAATTTTATATATATATTTTTTATTTTCTTTCAATTTTGACGGATTTTTAAAATTTATTTTATTTAATATTAAATATATATATAAAAAAATTAATTCCTTTTACTTAACAATAATAAATAATTTTAAAATAATAACTTAACAGCTACAAAAATATTATAAACCTATATAATAAACAAAAACATCAAATCCAAAAACTAATTACTTTATATAACCTCTTAAATTTTTAATAAAAAATATAATATTTGATTAATTATTATAAATTTGAAAGTGCAATTAAGTTACTATCATGAATTGAATAATGTAGTTCATCTCATTGATAGTTGTTCTCCTCAAACTCCTACAATGTGATGAAATGACCATAATAATGAACTTAATTGCGCAAATGATCAGCGCTTAATAAAAATTAAGCAAATGATTACTTCCCATTTTTCGGTCGAAAATAACTCCGTCGCATGACGCGACGGAATCCTAATTCGCTATATAAGTTCGTTTTTTTTCATTTCTTCATTATCCGTTCTCTCTTTTCTCTCTCTTCTCTGCAAACCCTAAGCGACGACCAACCCTCGCGAATGACAAACGACTATCGGCGAACGACGAACACAACGATGGACAAAACTCGTTCTAATGTCATGTGATTTATGTTTTTATTTTCATTATAGCTGAATTTAATGTTTTTGTGTTTAATTTTGAACACATTCGAGACTTGATTCATGTGATTCGAGATATTGTTGGTTGTTATTGCACTTTATAAGTTGTTGGTTGAATGCAGATGATAATATTGCTACACTTTTTAAGTTGTTGGTTGAATGCAGATGATAATATTGCTACACTTTTTAAGTTGTTGGTTGAATGCAGATGATAATATTGCTACACTTTTTAAGTTGTTGGTTGAATGCAAATGATGATGATGAGGTTGGATGCGCTTTCACGTTGATTCGGTCCCGTCTCGTGATTCATGTGATTCGGTCTCATCTCGCGATGGTAAACTCATGATAGTTGGTCGCGCTATGGCACGATTGCAGCAGCGTGGAAGGCAAAGAGGCAGCACGATTGCAGCAACATGGAAAGCGAAGTGGCGGCACTATAGCGGCACACGAAGCATGGAAGGCGAAGAGGCGTAACAGTCTCAGCACGGTTGATCGCGTCTTGCGATGGCGGTCGCGTCTCGTGATGTCACAGTCAATTCTTGCGACGACACGATCGCGACACGCTTATTTTAAGATCTGCTAATTTTTTTTTAATTCTCTTGAATATGTTTACCGTTAGTTTCTATTGAACAATGAGTTTGGTGTGTGAATGTTGATGCAAATTAATTCATTTATTTTATTATCTATCTGATTATTAGTTATAATAAGCAGTTGCATTCCCTAATCATTTTCTGTTGTTATAATTTAAAAAACACCTGAATTTGAAAGTTTACGTGGAGTGAATGTAAAAAAATATGAAGCGATCATTTCCGCAATTTTTATTAGGGCTGGTCATTTACACAATTAAGACGATGAACAGAATTATTACACCTAATTTTCTCTTATATTGTGGAAAACTAAAATATTCCAACCTAATATAATATTAATAAACAGAATTTATTTTAAATAAATAATATTATAAATTATAAAAGAAAAAATATTAAATTCTATCCTTATTCATTGTTTTGTGTGTTGGTCATTCTGTCACTCAATTAATACTCTTGTCATTATACTATAAGATTTTGTTTGGTTATAAATGAATTTTTTACACGTGACCTTCTTTTTTGCACCTAGTACGCATGGATGACCCGTGACAATAATATGCATTTGGACTATTTTGATGTAACAGTTCTTATGAGTTTTCTCAAAATTTTATTTTAAAATTCATCAATCGCCTTTTCTTAAATCATTTCAATGATCTAATATTCCTTTATATATTTAAATATTAAACTTATTCTTTATTTAATTATATAAAATTAATTTATTTTTAAAAAATAAAATATTTTGACCTTTAAACATAATTTTTTTTTTTTAAATTTAATTAATCAAAAAATTTAAAAAAAAAAACTATAAAAAATCCCAATAACCACTGCATCTAACTAGTCTCAAAGTAAGCATAGCTAGTAAGTAATCTTTCAAACTTAAAGCTCAAATGACAAACATAAATCACCTCAAACCCTAAACTATTATTTTTTCACTAATTCTTTTGTAAATAAATTTAACAAAGAAAACCAAATGAATTTAAATTATTTGACCAAATTTAATGGGCTTAACTATGCAATCCAGATCTTCTGCTACCGATTGCTGTGTTCCCCTGTGGCGGACCAATCAGATTGCAGCATTAATATTTTAATAATAAATCAATATGGGGAGGAGACGGAGGGAGGGAGAATCCGGAATCCGGGTTTCGTCCCGGGTTCACACAAGACGTCGTTAACGGCAGGGCCTGTTAACGCCAGGAAATAATATAATATTCATATAGCACACAGATAAGATATCTTCGCTCAGGGCACCGTGTTAGAGGGAAGGGTGAGATGCGATGGGAGCGAAGATTTACACGCCCGTTGCCCTGACCCTCATGTAAACCCCCCATACCCACCCATGAGAAGACCGCTTGCCGTTCATGAAAATACACTTACACGTCTATGTAAAGACCAAAATGACAGGGATTTTATATTTACGTTTATTAAATATTAATTTAATTTATTAAAAAACACATGCAGCGATATAATATTCGCTTCAAGTAATTCATTCATTTTTTTTCATTCAATTTTTTTGGCCTTCAGACACTCGGGAGCGAAGATATATTTGCTTCAATTAATTTTAATAATAACCTCATGTAAACCCCCAATACCCACCAATGAGAAGACCGCTTGTCTTCCATGAAAATACAATTACACGTCTATGTAAAGACCAATTTGACAGGGATTTTATATTTACGTTTATTAAATATTAATTTAATTTATTAAAAAACACATGCAGCGATATAATATTCGCTTCAAGTAATTCATTCATTTTTTTCTAGTAATTTTATTTAATTTTTTATTTCATTTTTTCGGCTTGGAGACCCTCAGGAGCGAAGATATATTTGCTTCAATTATTTTTAATAAAAACATCATGTCAACCCCCCAACCCACCCATGAGAAGACCGCCTGCTTGCCATGGAAAGACACTTACCCGTCTATGTCAAGACCAAAATGACATGGATTTTATATTTCCGTTTATGAAATATTAAATTAATTTATTAAAAATCACATGCATCAACCGAACAAATCTTCGCCTCAATTACTTGGCTATTTTATTTTTATTAATTTTATATTTCATTATTTTTGCCTGGAGACCCTCATGAGCGAAGATATATTTGCTTAAATTAATTTTAATGAAAACATCATGTAAAACCCCCATACCCACCCATGAGAAGACCGTTTGCCTACCATGGAAAGACACATACTCGTCTATGTAAAGACCAAAATGACATGGATTTTATATTTACGTTTAATAAATATTAATTCAATTAATTGAAGATGACATGCAGCAACCGAACAAATCTTCGCCTCAATTCATTGGCTATTTTTTTTTTTTGTTAATTTTAAATTTCATTATTTTTGCCTGGAGACCCTAATGAGCGAAGATATATTTGCTTAAATTAATTTTAATGAAAAAATCATGTAAAACCCCCATACCCACCCATGAGAAGACCGCTTGCCTACCATGGAAAGACACATACCCGTCTATGTAAAGACCAAAATGACATGGATTTTATATTTACGTTTATTAAATATTAATTCAATTAATTGAAGATGACATGCAGCAACCGAACAAATCTTCGCCTCAATTCATTGGCTATTTCTTTTCTTATTTTTTTAATTTCCGTTTATTAATAAATGTTAATTCAATTAATTTAAAATGACATGAAGCGATATAATATTCGCTTCAATTAATTCATTCCTATTTTATTTTTTTTAATTTAATTTTTTCGCTGGTAGAGAATATTTGTTCGCCTAGAACATGTTCCATGCAAAATGGATTGAATAGTCGCTTCTCGAGAGAACACTTCTTCGCCCCTGGTCCCTGTGTCATGTGACATGGAATGAATAGTCGCTTTTCGAAAGAAGACATATTCGCGCCGGTTACATTAATATATATACCCCTAATATGATTATTTTATAATCATTTCCGCCCGATTCATCTCTCTCTCTTCCTGCCTCCTTTCACGGCGATTCGTAACCGGCTCCCCGTCGACCAAACCTGAATCCACATCTTCACGACTCCACAATGGTACGTATTCCTGAATAGTAACTTTTCATATTTAGGATTATGGAACTACTAAACTAGATTCTGTTATGTGATGTTGTTGTCTCTTTAATATTTAGGAAACCCTATTCTCAAAATGTCACCTTCAATGTAAATCAATGTTATTTAGGAAAAAATACCTAGTGTTAGGTTTTGGGATATTATTTCCATGAAACCCTAGTACATACTAACAAAGACCGTTTTTTTTCATGCACGTGCAGGCAACCGCCTCAGCATCCGTCCAAAACTTTGGCAAAGACTGGATTTTATGCCCAAATCAATTAACAAGTGAAGAGATAGTACTCTTCGTGACATTTCTCCCTTTTTTCCATATTGTTTAAGTTTTCATCCTATTTAACTGAAATATTTATGATTGTTCTTAAACAGCACTTGATGCAACAATATGCTAACACATGTGGTGCCACCGGCCACGGTGACAATGAGGTGGCGAGACGATGTGACCCACGTCATAGCATCCACCGATTCTAATGGTGGATGCGGTCGCACTATCAAAGTATTGAAGGGCATATTGAACGGGAGTTGGGTCCTTACCATTGATTGTGAGACTCTGTTATTCTTAACCCTTTACTGTTAACTCAATATTCATTTTCACATATATGAAACTAAAAATACATATTGCTTTTATACAGGGATAAAATCATCAATCAGATTTAACTGTTATGTGGACGAGGAACCATACGAGGTGCAACGAGATAATCATGGGACTGTGGGCGGTCCAAGAGCTGGCAGAATGCGGTATTTGAACAATGTAAATTTTGTCTTATTCCTACTCCTCCATATGATATTCAATTCTCCATGATTACTAAAAATGTTTTGTATTTTCTTTCAGCTGCCGAAACTCTTCGACAGTTACACCTTCATATTTGCAGGGGAATTCATCCCGGCTTACAAACTGGATCTTATGAGGTTTGTAATTGCTGGAGGAGGTACAACTAAAGAAATGGAGAATCCATTTGTCGAGCCCGAGGACAACAAAACTATAGTTGTATACGACAAGTCTCGGCACGATGTTAATGAACTTGTTTGGGTATTTGAGGTAGAGAATCCTTTGAAGACATATTTGGATGTGTTTGGTGTTCCTCACACAAGTTTGCTAGAATCCATTGCTGCTTGTGATTTGCAGCCTTTGTTTTTGTAATAGACATGTGTTGGTTGAATTTGTTACTGAATATTTGAATATTTTGCATTCTTGAAAATTCAATGTCATATTTGATTTCAGATTTATCTTTTTTGTTCTTCGAATTGTTTTTTTTAAAACACCAGCCTTATATTTAACTAAATCTTGAAACATTAAGAAATAATGTATAACTTGAAGTATAAATTTGATAAATAATTAATATTTTTTAAAACAACTGTCAAAATAATATTTCTAAAACAATTGTCAAAATAATAATGTGAAGAAATCTTCGCTTACTGATTGATTGATTGATTTATTAATTTTAATTCATAATAATTTTTGTCATTTAATTATTAAAATGAAATAATTTTTTTAACAAGTCACCTCACCGCCACCTAACATCTGCCACCTTTTCATTAAATGCTGCATGCAGCAAGTCATGCTGCTAAGCTAGACAAAGTTTGTACTCTTCTCTCTCTCACCTGTACGACCATTTCTTCGCTGGAGTTATACTACATTGTCTACCATCGACCTCTCCTTCGCCGGAGACTTCATTATAATATCAATCCATCTTCCTAAATTATAAAATGGTATGTTTTTGAATGTCATCTATACCTTCTTTACTTTTCGTCCCAACCTTTTCTATGTTTTTTGAATACTCGACATGAAATGTTCTGTTCTGTTTGATTATCAGGAAGGAACACATATCAGCGAGAATGATATGGACGAGAATGATATTAATGATTTAAGGTAACATTGTTTAACTTCTCCAATTTTTTTAGTGCACATGTAAGCGAAGATCTCTTCACTAATATATTTTTAGATAATATCTTATAAAGCGAAACTCTATTCGCCTAATATTACAATGTTCATAATGTTGAAGTGAAGCTCTCTTCGCTTATATTGTCTTCATTTTAAAATAATCTACAAGTTCTGGTTAGTTGAACCTCTTTTTTCCACGTGTTCCAATTGAACAGCGAATCTGCTACTTGTCGACGTCAATTGAATTTCGATGGCAACGGCCAACCTTTGGAGGACATCGAAGCCAACTCAATTCCACATTTAGGTAGGGAATTTGAGAGTGAAGAAGAAGGCTACGTATTCTACTTAGCATACGCTAAACTAATAGGATTTGGTATAAGGCGCAGTTCAAAACATGTAGACAACGATGGTAAAATACTGGATAGAGTTTTTTGTTGTAGTGCACAGGGTGAACGGGGAAAAGACAAACGTGATGTCTATGTGAGACGTAGCCGTTCTGTGACGAGGTTCGGTTGTGAAGCGAAATTGAGGATAAAGAGGTCAGACAATGGAAAGTTCCAAGTGGTAAATTTTATTAGTGATCATAGTCATCCTCTTGCAAGTCCAAAGAAAACTCACCTGTATAGATGCCATAGGAATATTTCTGCAGTTGCAGGCTTACATATCGAGATGGCCACTAACGTGTGAATTCCTCCTAAGTCATCACATGCTCTAATGTCTAAACAAATCGGTGGAAGGGAGAATCTAGGTTTTCTTCCTGAGGATTACAAAAACTACCTGCGCACGAAAAGAACCAGAGAGTGTAATTTTGGGGAAACAGGGGGTGTATTAGAGTATTTGCAGAAAAAACAATCCAATGATCCTGGTTTTTATAATGCTTTTCAACTTGATGCGGACGATTTGATAACGAATATTTTTTGGTGTGATTCCAACATGCGGTCCGATTATTCATACTTCGGAGACGTTGTCAATTTTGACACCACATACAAGAAGAATAATGAAGGTCGTCCAGTTGCGCTTTTTGTAGGTGTCAATCATCACAAACAATCCATTATTTTTGGAGCAGCTCTATTATACGATGAAACTGCGATGACTTTTGATTGGTTGTTTGAGACTTTCACCAAAGCTATGCGTGGGAAAAAACCAAAAACCATTCTTACAGATCAAGACGCGGCCATGGCTAAGGCCTTGGCGTCTACATGGCCCGAAACAAATCATCGTCTCTGTATTTGGCACATATTTCAAAATGCAGCCATACATCTTAGCTCCGTGTTCCATAATTACAGAGAATTTTCTAAGGATTTTTCTTCTTGTATATATGATTTTGAAGAAGAGATAGAGTTTGTTGAAGCTTGGAATCAAATGTTGACAAACTACGGGCTTGAAAACAACGACTGGTTGAAACGCATGTTTAGCATTAGGCGAAAGTGGGCATTAGTCTATGCACGACAAATGTTTTGTGCTGATATGACGACAACACAGAGAAGTGAGAGTATGAACAGTTTGTTGAAAAGGTACTGCTCCTACAAACACAAGTTTTTAGAATTTTTCAAACACTTTGAAAGACTAATCGATGAAAGAAGATATGATGTGTTGAAGGCTGATTTCAAATCAATTACCAGCCAACCAAGTCTTAACTATCCAGTTTTGATCTTAAAGGATGCCTGCAAAGTTTACACCCCAGAGGTCTTTAAGTGCTTTGAACAACAATGGTTTATGTCGCATGATTGTGGTGTAGAAATGTTAGAGGATGTCGACACACACAGAAAATATAAGGTAACACCCCACACTAGGAGATGCTCTCATACAGTTACAGTTCATAAGAATGATGATAAGAATATCGAGTGTAGCTGCTGTAAATTTGAATTTGGAGGGATTTTGTGTGCTCACATCCTAAAGATTTTCACAACGATTGACGTGTTGAAGATTCCTCCGGCGTTGATATTGAAGAGGTGGACAAGAACAGCCAAAGATGGAATATTTGGAACTGATCCCATCGTGGACAGTAGTAATGTTGATCCGAGTGAACTTCATAACATAAGATACAGAGATTTGTGTGGCTTGTCCATGCATTTATATACCAAGGCAGCCGAAAGAGATGACACTTATAAGCATGTCAGGGAAATTATGCTTAGCCAGTGTACGTTTGTGGATAAAAAATTACAGGAGAGTATCAATATGCAAACTCCACCAACCGGTGTATCATGTTCTGCCGCGGGTGCCCCTATTCAAGCGAAAGGAATCAAAACTAAGAAGCCAACAAAGTCTGGTAAGAGAAGGAAAGGTGGACTGGAGAAGAACTCAAGAAAAAGAAAATCAACAAGAATAACTAGCGAATCAAAGATTCCGGTATGAATTTGCTGACTTACCTTCTTAGTTTAATAATTGGGTTATTAATATTCATATAATAACATACTTTTAAATAAATTTGATATTCATTTCCAGCCATCAAATGCAATGCCAACGACAACTCCTCAGTTCTCAACTCCTCAACAATGGGACGAAAGTTTCAGCATGGACGCCAATACTCCCTTCACTGTTCTTTTGTCATCTCAACTATCGAATTCCAGTTTCATGTGAAATCTGATATGTATATAGTATTGTATGTACGTTGGATTTGAGAATATGAAACATAAAACTGAGGCGAATATGCATTCGCTTCAACCTCAACAAGTCTCTGGGGCGAATATTTATTCTCCTCATATTTCTTTGATGAAAATGATATTTATGTGGAATTTTGTATTTACATGTCAGGGTAAGTGTAATGACATGACAAGTCATCCCGCTTCTCATGGTTGGGGTGTGGGTTTTACATTAACAATTATTTGAGGCGAATATGTATTCGCTTCATAGAAAATAAGTGTTTGAGGCGAAAATTTATTCTCTTCATATTTCTTTCATGAAATTCGAGTCTTCACATATAAATTTTATAAAAGTATATTAAATGAAGGAAAAGTATTTGAAGCGAATATTAATGCGCCTCATGTTTCTTTCACTTCATTTATTCATTTAACACATAAATGAACAAGTATTTGAAAATCAAATTTCATAAAAAACAATCTGCATGCTACATGTTCATTATTGTCAAGATGTGAAGTAACATTTTTGGAGAATGTAAATTACACCACATATTCTTTATTGTAACAATAAATGATTAAAATTATATGAATAGTTTAAATTACCCAATCTGTCTGCATCTTCATTATTGTACTCATGTCCACTAAAATTCTTTGTAAAATTTAATTACACAATATGTATACATTTCCTAATTCATGTACTTATCCATTTACGGCAGGAATTGTAGACCTTTCTCCTGGCATTGTTGAGCTCCGAGCCAATGACACGCCAACAATATTCCATCCTCAATGTCTTTATTTCGTTCCTTACATTTCTTTTAACGCCAAAGCCAGTTTTCCAACTCTTAACCTCACCTTCATACGTCTCCATGTGTCTCATGCAAAAAATGTCGCAGTCAGTGTAATTCTTGTAATCCTGCCATGGCAATTTCAAACATATCTTTTCCAAACCGCCATACTTTTCAGCAAGAGCGGGGTCTACGTCGTTCATATATTGTTGAATGTAGTCATCCTGATACATCATTACAAACAACATGATGTAATGTATTTTAGTGCTACTAGAATTCCAAAATTTAACTATTTGAAATTTTAATTGTAGTCATACCAAGATTTGTGCATTCTTATATCTTGTTTCGAAGGGCGATTGCATAGGTGACTGCCTGTTGTCAATTACTTGAAATTGCCTTTGTATGAAGTTATAGCAAACCAAGTAGAAATGTTTGTCATCAATGATTGGAAAATTTCAAAGAGACGAAGAAATGTCCGTTCGATTTACTAATTAGATACAATGTAATGAAGCGAACAACCAATCGATGGATCAATGTAAGGGGTTTACATGAACACATCAGTTGTTTTACATTATACTTTGAATTGATCATGACATCCAAATTGCAATCAAAGAATCAAACATAACGACAATGATTCGATTTATATCACTCCAGAATAAAGTAACTACATAATGTAAAATATAACTTCAGACTATAATCAAACATAACTTCATAATATTGTTGAATACACAAAAACCTTCCATAATCCTTTACATAAGTACTGCACAGATTAACAAACAAAATAGCTGTTCAAAAATACAAATGAAGCTCTAGTCTGATTCATGAGAGGATGACTCGTCAATCGGTCCTGTCAGCGACACGACCTCATGTTCGATGACGGGTGGAATGTATAGCTGAATGGCTTCGTTCACAGCATTGATCCATCGGTTGGGGATTAAAACCGTCAAAGAATTTTCAATTATTGATGCGTACTCTAGGTAAAGATGGTGAGGAGTAAGCATGAAGTCCTCCGGAGGATTGAGTCCATTCGAAGGTAGGGGATTCCGTAGGCCAAATTGTCTGTATATGACAGTTGTGCAGTAGGAGGTAGTTCCCTCAAGGCCCAACAAAATGATGAATGGAGAACCCCTCATCTCGTACATCATTACAGTAAAGAGATACCACGGAACAATGAACCTAATTGGGTGAATATCCGAAATAAAATTCGGAGGCACGAGTCCATTGACCATTTGCACTTGTAGATTGGCAAATGAAGTGTAGGGAATTCAAGGACAGGGCAACCAATGCAACTTGTCTAACAACCAGAGGTAGAGAACCAAAGGTGATCCACGGCGAGAATAGTTGTTTTCCTCTAGAACAAATTCGTTAAGACCAAGTAATGTCTCAGCAAGTACCAGGCTAGCCAGGTTTGGGGCGTTTCCCATCAGTGCAGGAACTACCTGCAGGATCCTTTCCGAAGGCCGTCGTCCGACAGCCGGACATAAAAAAAATGAGCCAGAACCACAAGCATGATCAGTTTGCTTTGTGTGTGGTTGATGGTCCTCTCAGCTCCCTGGACACGCCAAATGTGCTCGTCTATGTTTGTCATATTGAGAAATCCATGTTGGAGGGTAAACAAAAGAGCATCAAACATTGTACATCCATAGAAGCTGTCGCAAATGTGGACGGCCATATGAGGATCTTGATTGACAGGCAAAATCATGAGTGCAAGACTACCACATCTAAGGATTGAAGCAAAGTCCTCTATCGTCGGGAATATGTGCATTTCCCCAATAACAAAAGAACGAGAGTCCATATTCCATATGCTTTACATGTGGGCCATCAGTCCGTCGTTAACGTTTATTCGTAATAGAGGTAGAATCTCATCTACATGATAGACACTAAAAGGGACAGGGTCAACGTTGATCAGACTTAAGTATCGCTCCAGCTGTTGCTGCGATAAAACAAGCATGTCTGGGTCCATCTCTACATCCATCTTATGAGTTTTACACTAAATGACTGAAGGAAAGACACCGGTAGATAGAGATTTGGGAAGGAAAGGGTCAAAACAGAGAGAGAGGTGAGAGTGAGAGTGGAGTGTGAGAGTGAGAGTGAGAGTGAGGGTATGAGAGTGATGATGTTGATACAGCAGTAGTTGAAGTAATAAATGAGTTTTCATTCTTGAGTTGACATCAATACATAACTCGGGTAGGGGCATTACATAGTGCGAAGATATCTTCGTATTGTAATTCTTAGTTCATGTAGTTACGAAGATATATTCGTCTAGGAATTTGCAAACATATATTGAAGAAGATATCTTCGTCTTTTAATTTCAAAATATGGATTACACCAAAAAAGAACATAAGAAGATATCTTCGTTTAGAAATTTGAAAATTTATAGTTAAGAGGATATCTTCGTTTAGGAATTTGCAAACATATATTGAAGAAGATATCTTCGTCTCTTAATTTCAAAATATGGATTACACCAAAAAAGAACATAAGAAGATATCTTCGTTTAGGAATTTGAAAATTTATAGTTAAGAGGATATCTTCGTTTAGGAATTTGCAAACATATATTGAAGAAGATATCTTCGTCTCTTATTTTCAAAATATGGATTACACCAAAAACAAACATAAGAAGATATCTTCGTTTAGGAATTCGAAAATATATAGTTAGGAATAGGGGCACAAGATGGCATAAGAATATATCTTCGTTTGTGGTTTTAGAAATATGGGCACAAGAAGACATAAGAATATATCTTCGTTTATAAACTTCAAAACTAGAAGTTAAGAATATATCTTCGTTTAAGAATTTTAAAACATACACTTACAAAATTAACCTCGTTTGTGATTTTAAAAGTATGGGTACAAGAAAACATATCAAACATCAATACATTATAAGTTATAATTACATATCAAACATCCATACATTAAAAATATCTCAATTGACCTGTGTAAACATAAGAATTACTGTATAAGTATAATTCCGTATAACACATACAAATCTCTAATATCTTGATCTAATTGCAGCCTTTAACTTAAACCTATTGACATTGTGCTCCGATATAAGAATTCTGTATAAATATTTTATTCTCAATGTACTCAAAGCTTCTTCGGCCTTCAAAAGAACAAGAGAAAGTATAAGAACATTTCAAATTGTTAAATGTCAGAGAATAACATATGGTATAACACTTACATTATTATCGTTGATGTCAATAGACCAACCCTTCGTCACTCCTCTATATGTTTCCATATGTCTCATTAAATATACCCCACAGTCTTTCTTGTTGGTTTGGTCTTGCCAAGGCAGCTTTGGGGCCATGATCCTGTATTTCTTAACCTTTTCCGCCATTCTTTGTATGCCTTGCCTTTCCAAGAAAGTCGAAAAACCTTCTAGTTGTCTACTCAACTGTACATACTTGTCCAAAATTTTCATTCGAGGCGGACGACCGGAGTTGTCTAGTACAGTGATGTTGGAGTTTTTGATATTCACACACACAAGAAAGAAATGTCGGTAAATGACGACAGGTAGGAGTATCTGCAAAAATAACATAAACATTTATTATTTTATGGCATTCTCGTTACTTGGAATTGAGGGATATGTACATATCAGGTCAGCGAATATGAGGTCTTCTTTTGTGACATGGTAGTTTCTCATGTCTTCTTCAAGGGCTTGGAAAAATAAGAGAATATCATGCTGCAGACTAACCTGTAAAATAAGGGTGGAGACTCAAAGTCATGAACATTGAAGGATACATAGAACAAAACAAGAGAAGCACTTACATGTGAAATGGATGAAAAACAAATTATTCGTGGTTCATGCCTTGGCAACCTACGACATTTGGAGTGCACAATTATGGACCAAGCGTCCAACACTTCGCTTGCAATTTCTTCACCCATTTTCATTGTACGAAATAGCTGACGGGTGATATTACCCGGTGCACCTTCGTACAGAACGTCACTGCAAAATAGATTCAGTTAGAAGACCATAACTAACTAATTTCATATTTCAAATTTCTAAAAGCATGCTAAATAACTTACGATGGAGGCAGGTCTTGATCAAACACAAAATCGGCGAATCTCTGTTCCTTGTTGGTTATTTTGTGGTCCAACATATCCGCCACCTCTTTCATGTAAGGGGATCGAAGGTGCACAGGAATTTTCGAGATCTTCCTCTTAGGATATTCTCTAATGTTGATGCGTCCCCCCCATCATCTTCATCTTCATCTTCAGAAGATTCAACGGCCTTAGAAGCCTCAACCGGTTCCTTGCCTTCACCCTGATCATTTGGTGCAACAGACTGAGCTTGGGGTTCTGCAACATGTTCCTTCCCTTCACCCTGCTCATTTGGTTCAACATGCTGAGCTTTGGGTTCCTCAACCTGCTCCTTCCCTTCACCCTGATCATCGTCTTCAACAGTGGGTGTCTGCACTTTCTCTACCTCATCCGGTTCCTTCCCTTCACCATGATGATCAGTTGGTTCAACAATGGGTGAGTCATCTTTGTTGGGCAGAACTGCATCCTCAGGTTCGTCTTGTTGAGCAGGGGGGACTGGGCTTCAATGTGCTCAAATGCAGCGTCTACATCTGCCTGTTCAACATGTAGTGATTGATATTCAATGTCCTGACCTACCTCCTCAATATCTTTAGGATGAACAGGGAGTGATTGAGCTTCATTGGGCAGAACGGCATCATCGAGATCATTCAGTTCAACGTGTGCTGGTGGATTGTCTGCATTGTCCTCCACGACAGTCTCACATGTGTAATCAACCCGGGGACTATTGATTTTCAAGCCCGCACACTGTAAAGTGTCCCCAAGTGCCTCCCTTGGAGGATCTTCCACACCTACAAGAACCTCACCATCGTTCACCAACTTCACGTGTTTCATGAACCCTTCAGACTCTTTGAGGTTTAGGAACCCGGCCTCAAAAAAGGGCTTCGGATCGATGTTGCGTTTCTCCAACTCCCCTGATAGGTAATTCAGCTGTTGGGCTGTATCTTTAAAAGTTTGCAGGATTTTGGATGTCAACATCTGTACATTATGAAAAACAGATTTCATTAATCTTGAAAATAGGATAATAAAGAACAATGAGAGTCAATTTATTGTTTCCACATACCTCATTATCGTCTTCTTTTACTTCAACCGAGTCAACTGGATTCTCGGGTTGTTTAACTGCTAAGCGCGCCCTTGCCCTGCCCAGCCCAAAACCACCGGCACGAACTTCTAGGTTGGTGAACTCTAAAACGGTTACGTCATCCCAACAAGAGATTATTGGAAATTTTCTTTCATAGGGGATACGTTCGCCTTCCACAAAAACACCATCTAGGTAGCAAATCTGGAGTAAAGGAATGGGAAACATGTTAGAAAATATTACATATCTATAAATTATATATAAGAGAGGCAACAATACTTACCGATAAAAGGGTTATAGGTCCATCGAAATATGGATTTTTATCTTTACTTGCTTTTTCTTTCCAACTTCTTACACTGTCAAGCAATCGTTGTAGTGTGAAGTGGCACCAGTTCAGTTCCTTTATGTTATCAACATCCATTAAGGATTTGAGAATTTTGAACCTGAAATGAAAAAAATACATGTGTTAGTATTCACAAATACAATTAGATATATAATAGGTTTGAATACATGTTTACCTTGCTCGTGAATTTTGAACTGGACATAAAAAACTTGAGACAACAAAGACAACGAAGTCGATTTTGAAATCGTTGTCTGCACTTGTGTTACTTAATATCTTGGGGATCATAGAAAGTGTTTCGGGAGGTTTTGAGTCTTCCCCGGTCCATCTAGTCTTCCAATCCCTCAAGAAGTTAAAATAATCAGGGTCCTTAGTCTTGTCCCCCCCAACGGACTCGACTATGTTCATTGCCCCTCTAGGGAGGTTCATCACGAGCTGTACCAGATCTTCATCAATAAGGATCTCATCACCGTTGGCCAATACCAGAGAACTCTTATCCGGGTCAAAACATTGGATTACGTGTCTAGAAAAATGCGCCAGGCACTTGGAGACGCCCATTGTAAGAAGAGAACCAAACCCGATTTCCTTCACGGCTTCCCTCTGTTCTACGCTCAATTTAGGAATCAGTTGAGCGAGGCCATGAGGTGATGATCTTGTTAGAAATGTCAGTTTACGTTTCTTCATGGTTTTGGTTTTTTGGGGAGATGGTGGTAACTCTTCATCGAATGGGGTAGTACACGGAGAAATATTAGTGGTTTCTGGGGGTGGTTCTGGTAAATCTTCATCGACTGTTGTCGTGGAGGTAGGAATAACATTGAGTTTTTTTTTAGGGGGAAAAGGTGGTGGTAAAATATCATCAAAATGGGAAGTACCTGCAGCAACATCAGTAGCTTCGACAGCAACTGTGGAAACTGATTCAGCAGTCGATGACGACCTAGTATTCGTCTTCGGATTTCTCTTCCTCTTCCTTTCATATGTAAAGTTATTAAACCTCGAAGTCATTATTTTTGGTGGGATAGCATAAATCAGTATTCAACGAAATAAATTGAATAAACATGTGTAAAATTAGTATAAACACAATAAGATTAACATACCTCTCTGGTTTATTGCTGGGATTGACGTTGGATGCAGGAGTTGGGGCAGTTTCGTTTTCGTTTATGCTCCTACAGACTTCCAAGACGACCTCTTGGGAGTCGATGGTATCCACTTCCATGTTGTTGCCTTGGTTCCCTGACATCTTCAGAAGAAATCCTTGTAGAATAAAAGAAATATCTAGGGTTTCGACGTTGATTGTTTGGATTATCACCGGGAGATAGAGAGAGAAGAATATGAACAGTTGCTTATGAAAATGAAAATGATGGAGAGTGGGATTGTAGCGGGAAATTGAAATTATATCAACTAGTAATGGAAGCGAATAAATATTCGTTCGATATCGTAACTTCTTAAAAAAATTCAAAAATAAAATTGAAAATAAAAACTGTTAATCGAAGCGAAGATTTATTCGCGGGATGTAAATGCACGGGTAAGTGAATTTACATGACAGGCAAGTTGGCTTCTCATGGGAGGGGAGGGTGTTTTACATGAACGTCAGGCTAAAAATAATTGAAAAGAAGAAATCTTCGCTTTCAATCGTCTCCTCGAAAAACAAAATTAAAGCGAATATTTGGTCGTTTACTGCATGTCATTTTAAATTAATTGAATTTACATTTATTAATAAACGGAAATTTAAAATTAACAAAAAAAAAATAGCCAATGAATTGAAGCGAAGATTTGTTCGGTTGATGCATGTGATTTTTAATAAATTAATTTAATATTTCATAAACGGAAATATAAAATCCATGTCATTTTGGTCTTGACATAGACGGGTAAGTGTCTTTCCATGGCAGGCAAGCGGTCTTCTCATGGGTGGGTTGGGGGGTTGACATGATGTTTTTATTAAAATTAATTGAAGCAAATATATCTTCGCTCCTGAGGGTCTCCAAGCCGAAAAAATGAAATAAAAAATTAAATAAAATTACTAGAAAAAAATGAATGAATTACTTGAAGCGAATATTATATCGCTGCATGTGTTTTTTAATAAATTAAATTAATATTTAATAAACGTAAATATAAAATCCCTGTCAATTTGGTCTTTACATAGACGTGTAATTGTATTTTCATGGAAGACAAGCGGTCTTCTCATGGGTGGGTATTGGGGGTTTACATGAGGTTATTATTAAAATTAATTGAAGCAAATATATCTTCGCTCCCGAGTGTCTGAAGGCCAAAAAAATTGAATGAAAAAAAAAATGAATAAATTACTTGAAACGAATATTATATCGCTGCATTTGTTTTTTAATAAATTAAATTAATATTTAATAAACGTAAATATAAAATCCCTGTCATTTTGGTCTTTACATAGACGTGTAAGTGTATTTTCATGAACGGCAAACGGTCTTCTCATGGGTGGGTATGGGGGGTTTACATGAGGGTCAGGGCAACGGGCGTGTAAATCTCCGCTCCCATCGCATCTCACCCTTCCCTCTAACACGGTGCCCTGAGCGAAGATATCTTATCTGGGTGTTATATGAATATTATATTATTTCCTGGCGTTAACAGGCCCTGCCGTTAACGGCGTCTTGTGTGAACCCGGGACAAAACCCGGATTCCGGATTCTCCCTCCCCCCGTCTCCTCCCCAGATTGATTTATTATTAAAATATTAATGCTGCAATCTAATTGGTCCGCCACAGAGGAACACAGCAATCGGTAGCAGAAGATCTGGATTGTTAACTATGGTTGATGAAGAACATGTGTAGGGTGGAGATGAAACGGTGGGATAAAGCCATAGATGAAGAAACTCTAGAGAGAGGAGAGAGAGTAATGAATGGGGGAGAAAGAAGTTGTGTGCAGTGATTATTAGTTTTTTATTTTAATTTAAAAAAATTAAAAGAATATTTTTATAAATAATGTGACATATATTGTTTTGAATTTTAATATATATATATAATTTTAATTAATGAATGATCTCGATAGATGAGTTTTATTAATTTGATGAAATTTTTTAATTTTATTATATATAACATAAATATACATTTAGAATGGACTAAATTAATAAAAATAGTAAAAGTTATAAAAATGTTAAATAAAAATATTTAAATATATATTAATAAATTTAAATTATAGAAATAATTAAAATATAATATTTTAATAAATTATTTTTTAGTTTAACTTTTTAAATCATAAACTATCGATATTAATAATAATATTAATAATAATTAGCATGTAACTCGTTTAAAATGCACGAGTAATTATATAAAAAATCGTGAAAATAATATTACAATAAAAATATGATAGCATTTTAATTTTATTTTTAACCGTTTTAAGTTTATGGGCGGGGCAACCTACAATTCGACCTAAGTATCAATTTACTCTTACATATATATCCAAATTAACCACAGCTCTCAACCCGGCAATTCGAACACTTTAAAAATTAAGCATCATTATATATATATATAGATTAGTTAGTTAAAAAGTTGAACTTATATTGTTAAAATGTCCCGCGTTCATCAAATTTGGTGTTGAATTTAAAATATAAAGTGTTATTAGCATAGTTGGTTAAAGGGTTGTACTTGTTTTGTTAGGTTGCAAATTCGAACCATATTTATAGTTTTTTTAATTTTATTTTTAACCGTTTTAAGTTAATGGGTGGATCAACCCACAATCCGACCAAAAAATCTATTTACTCTATCATATATATCCAAATTAACCACAGCTCTCGACCCGTCAATCCGGACAATTTAAAAATTAAACATCATTATATATATATATATATATAGTTAGTTAGTTAAAAAGTTGAACTTATATTGTTAAAATGTCTCGCATTCATCAAATTTGGTATTTGGTATTGAATTTAAAATATAAAGTGTTATTAGCCTAGTTGGTTAAAGGGTTGTACTTGTTTTATTAGGTTTTAAGTTCGTACCATACTTATAGTTTTTTTAATTTTATTTTTAACTGTTTTATGTTTATGGGTGGGTCAACCCACAATCCGACCAAAATATCCATTTACTCTAACATATATATCCAAATTAACCATAACTCTCGACTCGGCAATCCAGACACTTTAAAAATTAAGCATCATTATATATATATATATATATATATATATATATATATATATATATATATATATATATATATATATATATATATATATATATATATATATATATATATATATATATATATATATATATATAATAGTTAGTTAAAAAGTTGAACTTATATTTTTAAAATGTCTCGCGTTTATCAAATTTGGTGTTGAATTTAAAATATAAAGTGTTATTAGCTTAGTTGGTTAATGGTTGTATTTGTTTGTTATGTTGAAAATTCGAACCATACTTATAGGTTTTAAATTTTATTTTTAACCGTTTTAAGTTTATGGGCGGGTCAATCCACAATCCGACCTAAATATTCATTTACTATCAGATATATATCCAAATTAACCACAACTCTCGACTCGGCAATCCGGACACTTTAAAAATTAAACATCATTATATATATTATTCAATCAATATTATAAAATTACATTATTATAAATAATAAAATTAAAATTTAAGTAAAATGATTAGAAAAATGATTTTAGAAAGAAGAATAAGTGTTTCTCTCTATACTCTCTTTTTATATTTTCTTATATTTTTTCATTTTCCAACAAATAATTTATATTTACGTCATTCTTTCTCATTTTTTTTTTAATTTTTCTTCTCATATCACTTTTAAAAAAATAAATCCAAATGTCTATTTAATTTAATATATATATTAAAATTTAAAATAATAAATATAAATTTATTAAAAACTTTAAAAAGAACATATTAAAAATATTTTATTTTATAAATTTATATAAATTAAAATTATTAAAATATAATAAATTATATTATTTAAAAATGAGGTCAGTTGAGATATTATAATTTAATAATTTAATAATTTTATTAAATTACTTTGTTGTCTAGGACTTCTTTTTTAAGTGGTTATTTTGGGCGGGAACTGTTATTTTAACAATTTTAATTACCAACTCCCTCCTTCCTTGGACATGACCTTTTATAAATAGAAATATTATACTTATAATACTGCAACTGTTATGGTTATACATATTTATAATATATATATATATATATATATATATATAAATTATGGATAAATGAAAAAAAAATTATTTATGCATTTTTTTATATAAATTTTTCTTAAAAAGAAAGAAGAAAAGATAGAAATAATAAAGTAACCCATACTTGTTGCCATCCCTAGGTTCATCATATGATGATATTCTTCTTCTTGGCTTTTGAATAGATTAAGGCTGGATTCTCTCTCCCATAGTTTAGTGTTATCCTGATCTGCTGAACTGTTGTTCCCGACGAAACCGCAACTTCTGGGTTTGCCTTTACTCCGGTTAGCATTTCCTCTTTGCGGTAAGCTCCATCTCCTAATACTTTTTTAACAGCTGAAAACAATTTGCATGTAATCCAAAGTGCTCGCTGGATCTGTATTGTGACCGATTAATGATATTGGCACTGTTGTTTTAGTTAGCCGAGTATTAAATGAATGTGAAAATTTCATCATAGTCCGGTTCTATTAATGATCTTTGATTGGATGACCATTTGAAACTTTCTGTAGAATTATTCCATCACTGGTGATCTGGGTTTGTTTTTTTGGTTTAGATTTGTTGATTGCTATTGGGGTCCGATGGCTTTGTTAACTCTTTTGTTGGATCACTAGAATTGTCATAAGTTCACTCAGGTCTTACAGATTCATACCAGCACCTGTGGCCTTCTATCCCCCAGGCGAGCATTTTCCAACAGAATCTACAAACGGGTCCATTTACAAACCTATCCCATTGCTTGTAGGACCCAATCTGAACCTAGCTTAGACCAAACTAAACATGGTTCATTGAATAATAGAAGTCCTCCATCTTCTCATAGCACATATGTTTGCTTGATGTTAGATGCCAAACACTTGGGCAACAATGAGCTTTGGAGTAATGAATAGGGATGTAGATGGGGAGTGGGAAAGATCAGGGTATAGTGTTGGTTGTTTGTCTATAGTTGAAGGTTCTTGCTCACTCCTACAAGATCTCTTCACCTGTAATAATTTAAAGATGATGAGGAATTTGATTTTTCTTGACCAGCAACTTATAGTTGTAGAGCATCTTGGCAAATATTGCCAGGATCTTGTGGAGTACTGCTCACTTAAAGGATTGTTTTATTGGTTAGCTTCATGGTGTTTTTCATTTTTTTTTACTTAATTCTGTTATTTCAAAAAATTTACAGGGTTGCGAAGATTGATCATCATGATGTTCCAGGAAATTTAGAATTCTTGTTAGGCTTGGTTATTTATAAGGTTTTGAATTCTTTGTGCAGGTGTAATTACTTGCTCAACATTTGAAAATGAGTGGCAGTCGCTTTTCTCATATTATTTATGTTGGCAATCTTCCTATTGATGTCAAGGAGTGGGAAATTGAGGACCTATTTTACAAGGTTTTTGTCATACAATTCTGTTCTAGCACATTGTTTTGTTGTAATCTGATATTAGTCATGCCAAATTAATTGTATCATTGAACATGATGAAGTGGAAGCAAAGTAAGCCAGTAGCACATCATATAAAATCTTAATTTTATTCATTAATTATTAAGAGGAACATATATTATCGAATCCCTCTTGTATTGTTTCCATATGAACTATTTTTGTGATAATGCCGGAGCTAAGGATTCAAGTAAGTGATTTTAATAGATTCTTGAATAGAGTATTTAGTATATTAAATTGTCTAAGTAACAAGCAGACTTATACCATTAAGTTGTAAATATAATTAGGTAAGATCTATAAGAACCACAAATTATTGTGACATAATAAAGCAATCACTGAAAAACTTCACCCTACTAAGTCTTCATGCTCGAACAAATCACATTATAGTATTATACCTTATAACACTCAAAGAACCTTGATTGAAGTGGGGGTCTATAGGAGCTTCCTCTAGGGAATAAAGCCTGATCTAAAAAACAAAAAAGTATTATACCTTATTGCACCTCATTCCTCTGCCCATATAGTGCGGCAATTGTTAAAGTCTTATCTGAATTCAAATTAATTTTCTTAGGGTATGCATATTTATGCTTTTATATAAATAATTTATGTCTTAACTGACACATATCCAACTAGGGGGTATAAAATCATGTAGTTTTATGCTGGATAATTATTGTGAAAGAAAACTGGTTTCCCTAACCTTAATATCCGTTGCAGATGTCACATGTTTGAGAAAATAATGCATGGTTTTGGAATTGGAATTACAACTAAAAATCGGTTATGTTCTGTACTGTTGGCAGATTGTTGTTGTAATTATTGGCTGACATCGGCCACTTGATTTTATATTTTTGACCTTCCATTTCCCCTTTCTTCTGTCCTGCAGTATGGCCGTGTATTGGATATTGAACTCAAGATCCCTCCAAATTCCCCTGCTTATTGTTTTTTAGAGGTATTTCTCTATGTATTTTATTTTACCTCTGGGATGCTTCAGTAGAAGATTTTGTGACCTGAGTTTGCTGATTCACTGGTAGTTTCAAAACTCTTGCGATGCTCAAGATGCTATTAGGGGACGGAATGGCTACTATTTGGATGGTTGTTACTTGATGGTAATTAATGTGAATTATTTATTTCAATATTCTTCTTGTTATATCTAAGTCAATACTTTTGCATAATCAACTTTGACATTATTTCTTCGTTTCAAACTCTATTTAGTCTTTCTTTAACTTCCTTTTTCATTAGGTTGAGCTTGCGCATGGTGGTGGAGGGCCATCCTCATCAAGTGATCCACACAGTAACTATGGTGGTGGAGGGCCATCCTCATCAAGTGCTCCACACAGTAACTATGGTGGCGCGGGAGGCCATTACGGCATTTCACGGCGACAATCTAAATATCGAGGTGGAATGAATGCTTATATTTCTGACTAATTTATTAGATATCATTCAACTCCACTACTATGAGAATTTTGAATATTCCTTCTTATGACTTCAAATGTCTATCTTACCTTGAAATAGTTATTGTTCGTGGGATTCCTTCATCGACTTCCTTGCAAGATTTGAAGGTAAGACATTTTTTAGTTTGGTTATGTCTTGCATTTTTTCATTAGTGAACCCATGGAAAGGGTTCTAATGTGAATGGGATGATTATTTCAGAATCATATGCAAAAAGCTGGTGATGTGTGCTTCGCTGAAGTTTCTCGTGATAGCGAGGGTATGATTCACAGATTGAGACCTTTGTAATTGCATTTATATTACATGAAAATAGTTATCTTATTCTGTCCTTTCTGTGGTATATATTTTTTGTTTACTGGAAGTACTTATTGGTGAAATATTTTTCTTTGAACCTCATTGACACATTTTCATGGGTTTTCCAGGAACTTTTGGTATAGTTGATTATACTAATTATGAGGATATGAAGTATGCTGTAAGTTGCTACTGCTGTTAATTCCAGTCCTTGATTTGTCATGTTACTTATTTCCCCTTTTCTCTACTATGCCACTTGTGTGGTATTATAAACTATTAATATTGGTCCATTATGGATGGTTCTTCAGATCAGGAGGCTAGACAGAGCAGACTTTGGAAATCCTTGGACAAGGACCTACATCCGGGTATTCAAAGTTCTCACACATTTGTTTCACTGTACTTTTTCTTGATCTGTGTTTGTGATTTCAATAATTTGCCTTATATTATTTTTTCCGAAAGAACGAAACATCCACATTTTTCAAACACCGCAAAGTTGTGTTGAAAACAAGCCAACCAAAACAATTCAGCAAAAGGAATGACCTGAGTTTTCATAAGTTACAATCGAGTCAAAAAACTCAAAAAAGATAGCGACAAACAACAACATCAAATGGCATTCAAAGACGCCAACTTCTAGAAGAGCTAGGCTATGCCACCGACAACTCCTTCATCCCTTCTCCCTCCACCTCTCTAGTCATAAACAATAAAATCACAATTAATTCCACCCACATGGAAATTTGATTTCTTCATGAATTCTCCATCTCAATCCTCCACTAAAGGCAAAGGATTCCAATATTATTCAAGAAACATAACTTGCTATGAAAATTAGATTTCTTCATGAATTCTTCATTCTCAATCCCCCAAGTTGCCTTAAATTCTGTTCCAGCAAATGTACATATGTAGGTCAAGCAAAAGTATTTAGATAGTGTCCGGCAAAAGTACATACATACTGTCTCTTATTGCTGTCATCGGTTTAGTTGTCCGTACCTAGCAGCATGTTCAAAAGTTTTAACTTTTCTAAATCTAATAGCAGATGGATTGTGTTGGATAAATAATCCCTGATCTTTTACCCTGTTAAGACAAATTTTATCAAGTTAAATGTTTTACCCTCTAAACTTTTAAAGAGAAAAATGTATTCAAGATCCATGCTTTTCCAGACTACTTTCAGAAATTGAATACTAATTCAATCAAAGGTACTCAAAGAATATTTATTTGGTTGATTTAATTTAATATTAAGCGTAATAATGCAATAAAGTGATGCACGTTCTTAGATTTATTCTCAACTGTGAATTATAATGTAATGTGAACTTAGTTGCATACTTTTTTGGAGAAACTGTAGTGCGATAGATTTGACTAATAAAATCCAGTTCTTGATGATTTCTTAGAGTGTGTAGTATTGACTCATTAATTTGTTTTTTGGTTTTGCTGTAAGGAATTATTGTTCAAATCTTATTTTAGGAGCTCTGGTCATTTCCCATATTTGCCACGGAATGTGTCGACTTCCTTGGAGAAACAGCTAGATAATATTGATTATCTGAATTGAAGTTTGGTAGAATAGATGGTCCTGACAACAAAAAAGAGTCCAAATTATAGTAGAAAAAAATATGTAGGTGAGAATTTCTCTCTTCAAGGTAAGTAAAAGAAACTAACAATCAATAGTAGGTTTGATTCTAAATTTATTGGATGCTAGAACGTTATACTGAACATTTAGATGCTAAGCTTATACTTATTTCCCTGTTTCTTAAAATACACTGTATCCATCCCTGTGGTGTTAGGGAAAATATCTTCCAACGCGGAAGTGATTTCTTCAAAAATATCTTTGAATTTGAGTGTTTTTTTCTGTCTGCTGGAATAACAGGTGAAGTTGTATGAGATGAGTCCCTCAAGAAGCCAAAGCAGAAGCAGAAGTCCAAGGAACAAAAGAAGGTAAGGCATACCAGACTTAAGTTGCTGCTTTACTTTCTCAATTGTTTATGTTTACGTTTTAGCAAGTATCTGAATTTCATTGCAAATCCCTTCAGAGAATCTTTGGAATTGTCGGTTTCGAAGTCACCATCAACATCAAGATCTAGGTCTATATCTGCATCACCTGTCAAGTCACCCATGTAAGATGAATGTTGTCATCTGTTGTCAACAATTAAACTTTTGCATAAGCGCCATTCTTGACTTATGTTGTCATTTTGGTTTCTTTAACTTGAAAATGCAGAGACGAACAAGATCCATATCTCCTTGCGAGGTAAAGTTATTGTTTGAGTTATATAGAAAAAATGAGCATTGGTTGTTATAAAATGTAGTTTTGTCAACCCACCCAGGTTAGCTGAAGTGTTAAGAAAATTCATACTAAAGTACATTGATTGAAGTGGGAGGTCATTTTGGTGGGATACTGTGATAGCCTCCTCTAGGGAAAAAACACTAGTCTGAAATGGAATGTGGTCTTGTTAGATATCATAAAACCTTTGCCCTATCTTGTTTAGGTTGGTGAATTAAGTCAAGCAGTGTGCTGATGAGTTAGATTCCTAGTTATAGTTTAAAATTAGAACTTGCTTTATTCTTAAAATTTTTATTTAATTTGATGCTTGCATTTTCTTCAATCAAAGTATCCCATGATCCAACCTCAACGGGATTGATTATCTTCATTGAAGAAGGGGTCATCCCATCTGGTTGAAGCATATTATAATGAATTGTGATCTCTTTTCAAAGAAAGGTATACAATACATATTATAATGCAGATCTTAAATTTGGTATACAATGCTTCAAGCCTTTATAAGTTTAAGTGTTTCTCCTATTAAGTTGATTCCATAATCTTATGAACTTGATCTCTAAAATTTGTATTTGTTCTAAAATATGTATTTCTGTCCAACCATCCTTTTACACTGTGTGGTTCTGAAAACAATCTTATTTCAGGATCGCTCAGGCACTGCCTGATATGCAAGCAAAGCATTTCACAGGAAGTGTCACAAAGGATTTGTAGAGAACTTTGGTGGGATACTTTTGTTCTAGACAGTTTGCTTGGAAGTAGTTTCGAAAAATACTTTTATATGTTGTTTTTGTGTCTGAATGAAATCGTAAAAAACTTGCAGAACAGATACTATGAAGTTTCTTTCCAACAAGCTAGTTGTTGCTTTTAATATCTATGTTTATTTGGCTTAAACTTCTGTATTTCTTGCTATTCCTCTTTGGTGTCTATTTGATGGGTTTCCTTGTGCTTTGGCTTGATTTATTTGTTATCCATTGGATTGAATTTTATGCTATGATCTTTCTAATAATTTATATAATTATTTGTTTTTCTTGTAGTATATAAAATTCTGATCCCATTAAAGTAATTTAAGGGGTATGAATAATGTACAAGGAGGTCTTAAATTAAAGTGGGATTATGAATGTTGGTTTGTGTTGGTTTCTAAATTAAAAATAATAAGGAAAAAAAGTTAATTAAAATTTAACGACTAACTATCCACTGCTTTTAATTAATGCATCAAATGAGAGTTCAAATGTGCTCGACTCAATTTTGTATTTATTAGCTCCACTCGAGTGAGTTTATAAAATCGAACTTGACTCAATTATTTTTCTACAAACTCGACTCGAAAAGTTTGAATTAACATTAAATTTTCAAATTCTTGTTCGAATTTAAACCAGAATTTATTTTAAGTGAAATATCAAACTTTGTATATGAAAATTTGATCTACCCTATTTTATAAAAAAAAGTATTATTATTTTATAATAATATTTAAAAATTTAAAATTTAAAATAATTAAAAAAAGATTAAAAATAAAATTAAGGATAATTCTTTTGATAATTAAACCATTAGAAAATTTAAAAAAAAAATTCAAAAAAAATTTAAAGTTAAAATATTATATTTATTTATTCAAATAAAATAAAAAATAGGTTGAAATAATTTAATTATAATTTTAAGCATAAATTATGTTTAACTTATGGCTTAAAACAATTAAATAAATACTCAAAAATTTCCAAAAATAAAAAGAATAATCATAATTTTTATTATATTTCCAAAAATATTATTTTTTGGAATTTTTGGAAAAGAAAAATGCAAGAAGAAGATTAAAAATAACTCTTTTTATTATAAATTCAACTAATAATCAGGTGTAGCCAAAATTATATTCAATTTTTGCAGTAGGAACTTGGCCATCGAATTAGCGCTAGATTTTCATCTAGCGTCCAGAAAAGCGCCAAGCAGCCCTCTGTAACGGAGTCAACGCGCACCCTCTCCACTAGATTAACCAATGGGATGGTTAACCCCATTAGCCTAGATCCTTTAGACGCTGACAAACACTAACAGAACGCCAAACGGCGCCACAAAACGATGTCGTTTTGGGTCTTCTTCTTCGTTGAGCAGGGACGCTCGCCGGAAACACGACAAAAACCGAAAGTTCTTCTAGAAGCTCCAGTTCCAGTTCCAGCTCTGCTTACACTCAACCTTATCCCTTCGTTTTTCTTCCTACGTGTTCGTCTTATCCTCGCCTACAATAGCCCTAAACCTATTAATCCTACCTTATCCTAGAAATAGGTTGCCACGATTTAGATAATTTTAGGGATAAGAACTTCGATCATCAATTTGGAGTTGATGCCATTGAATCAGCGCTAGATTTTCATCTAGCATCTAGAAACGGCCAAGCAGCCCGCTGTAACGGAGTCAACGCGCACCCTCTCCACTAGATTAACCAACGGGATGGCTAACCCCGTTAGCCTAGATCCCTTAAACGCTGACGGACACTAACAGAACGCCAAACGACGCCACAAAACGACGTCGTTTTGGGTCTTCTTCTTCGCTGAGAAGGGACGCTCGCCGAAAACACGACAAAAACTGACGACTCTTCTAGAAGCTCTAGTTCCAGCTCTGCATACACTCAGGGCCGGCCCTGAGGTAAGGCAACCAATGCACTTGCATAGGGCCCCCCTCTTTTATAGGGCCTCCATTTTTTTTATATTTAATAATATTATATTATTAATATAATTTTTTCCTCTTTTTTCTCCTTTAATATTAAATATATATTATAAAAATAACTTTTTTTTATCTCCTTTTCTCGTATTATAATATATTAATTATTTATATTTTATTTTATTAATTAAAATTATTATTTTTTTACTATTTTAGGGGCCCCAAAATTTAAATTTGCATAGGCCCCCAAAATCTCAAGGCTTCTCAGGGCCGGCACTGCATACACTCAATCTTATCCCTTCGTTTTTCTTCCTACGTGTTCGTCTTATCCTCTCCTACAATAGCCCTAAACCTATTAATCCTACCTTATCCTAGAAATAGGCGGCCACGATTTAGATAAGTTTAAGGACAAGAACTTCGATCATCAATTTGGAGTTGATCCATTCTTCTTCTTCAACCGACCTAGATCGGGTATAAATAGTAACTCATCATTCTTCTATCAATCCATCAAACAATTATCGAATATTACAGTCCAAATTGAAGATCCAAAGAACTCCAACGAATTGTTTTTTTGAAAACTTGCTCTGACGATCCAAGCTTCGATCCAGGCTTCGGGAAAGCTTCCAACACATCCAAGGAGTGTTCTCCAACTATTGGTATGCTTCTAGATCATTTGTAAATCGATTTGTGATTGAAGATTTGAGTTTTTCAAAATTTTCAAGTTTGACCAGTTTGATTTGTTCAAGAGATTAATTATGTGTGTTCTTTGCTTAGAATCACTCCATATATCGTGTATGAACTTTGCGTTGAAAGAGAATGGATCAAATCAACCTATACAAAATTTTCGAAAAATTAGTTTGAAAATCTAGATTTTTTAAAATTGATGTTCTGGAGCTTTTAGGCTTGAATTTTGATTCAAGTAGTTGCTAAACATGTTTGTGAATATGTTAGGATGAATTCCAGATAACTGTAACATCATTTCGATCATGTTTAATCAAACTGTATTTTTGAAATTTTTGAGTTTGAATTTCATATTCAAAAATTGTTATAGTGATGTTTTGATGTTCTTGTTTTGGTTGTGTTCAACTATATTTATCATTTCAAAGCTAATGGAACAAAAACCATACATTGAAACGACATAATTTGAGAGATCCTAAATTTTGACATAAAAATAGTTTTTTTAAATTGATCTTTGTGAAGATCGAATGATCGTGATTAGTGTTAGGGCTTTGTTCTTCATAATCATATGAATAACTGTAACTTACAGATAATAATTCTATGATCTGAATCAAAAGTTATGAGACCTACAATTTCTTCTTACCAAATGAAGAACACTCGGTTCTAGGATTGATTCCTATAGGACCAGGACCGAGAAACAAGACCGAGACCAAGGACTAGTGTTCTTGAGTTAGGACCAAGACCGAGTACCGGTGTTCTTGAGTTGGGATTGAAACTCAAGATCGGTGTTCTTGAGCAAGGACCGAGGAACCCGACTAAGGTTTCTAACCTTGGACCGAGAAGTCCGACCTAGGACCGAGCCTCCCAGTTCCAAGACTGATAAAGCCTAGACCTGGGACCGAGCTTCCCAGACCTAGGACCGAGCATCCTAAACCCTAGGACCAAGCCTCTCTGATCCCTCGACCGAGCCTCTCGAACCCAGGACCAAGACTTTCGGTCCTTGACCTATGCTCCCGAGCCCTAGTCTAGACCATCCCAGTCTAGACCGAGCCGGTTCGAGTCCAAATCACTAAAACCGAACACATACCCTAAAACTTCGGTCCTAAGGCCTGTTTGGTTTCACTTTTCAAAATCTAATTTTTTTTTATAATGTTGGAACCCCAATTTATTTTCAAATAATCCCAAATGGGTTTTTACTCAGTTTTATATCAACGCATTTATGTACGCCCTTTTAAATAATTTTGTATAATTATTTACGCAATCTAAACTTATCATTGTTTAGGACTCCCAGATTACTAATTAAAGAAAATAGATGTTATAAACAAATCTTAAATACCTAGAATTTTATTTACTTTAAATTTAAAACTGTACTTTGACGAGCGCATAGGATATAGCGCGGAAGCCATTTCCCGAGCGTAACCAAAATACGAATCCCTTATAGAAATTCTGTTATAAATACATTTATACACGTATCATTTTATTGATTTTCAAAGCTCCAAGGTATTATTTTAAAAATCTTTTAAAATCATGTTTTATTTTAAAAGAAGTCTGACACACAAACCAATGTTGAAACGCATCGAACCTCGAACCTCCCCACGATATTTTCTCGTATTTCCACATGTCATCCAAACATGTGAAAAGTTGCGAGGGAAGCGAATTCGTGGGTTTACAACTTTCTTGGCGACTCTACTGGGGATCGATTTAGTTTTAAAATAATAAAATAAACAATAACTCTAACTATATAAATTTTTTATTTACAACATTTATAGAACCTTCACGATAGTCCACCTTATAGGGTCTATCACCCCAAAAGGTATCTAGGCTCTATCATAATAACTTCTAGAAACCTCAAAACGAGTATATCACCCGGGATTATGTGAAGATGTACTGGATTGAAATTATGTACTTCTACGAATTACGTGAACACCGATAATACCAATTTGTGATCGAGAGATGTTGCGAGAAGAAAAACTAGGAACCCATAATGGATCCCCATGTCGGCTTTGATACTTCCGCTAGGATGCGACCTTAGCGATGGTGGGGAGAGATTCTAACACAAACCTCAATAGAACCTTAGCACACAAAACTTAGTTACTTTACCCAACCGTTGTTTGACGTGCCCAAACAACAAAGCCTCGACAAAGTCAAACCTATACGTGATTATTTATTATACATGCATACATCAATAATAAATATAATGAACACCTATAAGCATAGTTGTTTTTATTAAATTCAAATGACAAGTTTGTCAAGTTGGTTATAGATTGCATAATATCTCACCTAGAAAACGAAGATTTGTTCTTCTAGAGCCATAATTTCCACAAAAGGGAATGGTACTATCGAGTTTACGATTTCAGTACCACTCTCAAATACACCCACTTCTGAATCCATCATAACTTCATGATGGAAATGCAACGAAAATGGGATCTGGTACTCAGGGCCTTCATGTTAGAAGATTGCCAGATGTTTCCGACCATTGAAGAATTTAAGGTCATTATGATGATCGATAACAAGAACATCATAAGACTTAAACCCTACATGGAATCCATGTCCCTCCAACGTATACTCAATGAGGAATTCAGGTATACGAAGACTACGTCAGATAAAATTCTGGCAAGAACCTACTTGGATCATCCACAATGGGTAAATTGGCCACTTAGACTAGAGAAATCCCACTCAATTTCACTACCTCCCTACTTACCATCACAATCATGATGGCTCACTTTCCCCTCACTCCGACATGCAGTTGTGCGCTATCCTTCAAAATACTAGAAGTAGCTTACCATCTTAGGGCAGGAGATAAGGATCCCACTAACATCATCTTAGTTGAAATGCTACTAGGGATAAACGAATCCTATTTCACCTACTACCTCAATAAGAGAGGAGATATAATCATCATCTACATTTGGCTCCTAGAAAAGATGAAATGTATACCTCCTTTACTTCCTGGAAATATGATGAGCGCTTCCCTCCAATGCCGACACATCAGGAGCGCCAAGTCGGAAATACCCGTCAACAACATCTCCATACGTGAGCTTCTGCCCTGGTATGGTATTAAGAAAATGGTATACCTCATGGATGATCAACCCATGATCAAGCTTATGAATCTCGAATGGATCACTTCTTACTACACCAACGAGCTCTTTAAGTAGTTCAGGTAGGACTACATGACTCATTGTCATGGTTGCGTGGTCTTTATAGATAGGCCCACTGAACATAACGACTTTGTACACTACCTTGATTTGTGAAATGATGTAGTAAAGATGGGAAACTCGAAAGATAGGAAGAACTATATCGACCAGATCATCGAGGAGTTCCGAAATCAGCTAGAGGAGGAAGTAGAAAGTGAAGGCTCCGTCACCTATATATGTTGTAGCCGAACTCGCTCCCCTTAAAGAGGAGCTCTAAGTTTTATCCTTTTTGTATAAACAAAAAAATTTAGAAAGCCTAGTATAATCAGCTAGCAAACCCTAAGACTACGAAATTTTGAAATATGTAAAATCAGAATTTCTTTTAAGAGAAAGTATATAAAACCTTATGAGATATTTATCTATAAGTCATATTATTTACATTTGCATTTTGCTATTGTTTATACAATTGTAATTTTCCCCCATGTTATAATCTCAGTCATCCATGATGTCCATGCTGACGGATATCGAACTGGTCCATTAGGTAAATAGATTCCACGCTAATCGACGACACTTTAAAGATTACGGCCTCAACCCCATCATGAGATTCATAAAATACGAAGTAAACTCCAACTTAATGATGGAGATGCAACAAAGATGAAATCCTGACAAACGAGCATATTCCCTCGGTAGTAGGATTATATGCCCAACCATAGACGAATTCTGGGCTATCCCGATGATAGATAACAAAAACATTATACATCTAAAACCATTTATAAACTCAATGTCTATTAGAAAACTTTTGTAAGAGGAGTACCACTACTCCAAAACAACGTTTGATGCTATCATTGCTGGCATGAACATCAATTTCCAGGCTTTGGCCGAAATGGATATAAAAGATGGAGAAATACCTATTAGAGCAGGATCATCTATGATCACAATGTCAGTCCTACTGGCTCATTTCTTCATAACTCTAGCAAATGATAAGACTTTCTCAAGAATCATTGAGGTAGCACACCAACTGCAAAAGGGCACTAAACATCCTTCTGGTATTAACTTAGAAAAATTACTCATGGGCTTGAACAACTCACATGGATCTTCCAGTATGAGTAAAAGGGGTTCCCCTTTAATCCTCTACATTTGACTTCTTGACAAGCTCAAGCGCATACCGCCAGTTTTGCCTGAAGGTATCATGTCCCCTTCATCCAATACCAAAGAATGAGGGAAGCTTTTCCCAAACTCCCGATACAAGACGATGATGAAATATGGTACATTCTTTCTTAGCATCCCATCAAGAAAATGACTTTCATGATGGATGACAAGTCAATCGTTCTACTCATGAGTTTGGAATGGGTTACCTACTACAATACCGATGACCTGTTTAGGCAATACAACTATAGCTACATTGAAGCTATTGTCGCGATAGATAGACCTATAAAATGAAGGATCTATGCATAATACCTCAGAAGAAGGCATGATGCCTTCCAGATGAATGTCCAGGCAAAATGAACAAAATATCTAGAGCTTATTTACAACCAGTATAAGAAATCTTAGCGAGCTAAAGCGGAAGAAGATACTAATATCGAAGCAGACTATGTCTGGACCTATTTTTTTTACTTTTTAAGCACTTTTTTTCCCTTTAGATTCTTTTTTAAAATATTAATTAAAGAGTCTCTATAAAAAACATTGCGAGTATGTTTATATACAAATCTATATTTGTTTATCTAATCGAATCATGAATGAGATCCTTACTCTCTAAGATTCATATCTTGTGTTTTTACATTTGTATTTTTTTACATCTGCAAAAATCTTTGTCTCTCTCTTCATAATCTCAGTCCGCCAGTCACTCTGAACAAGTACGGCTCCACGAAAAAGAGATCCAAGAACTGGACGTTTTATGCCCCAAAAAATGGCCGAAGAAACTTCGAAAAATGATAAGGATATGATATCTCCAATTGAGTTTGCTAAGGTAAAGGCTACTATGCAACAAGTAACAGAGCAACTAGCAATATTAACAAGCTTGATGACCAAGCCTGTTATTCATGTTCAGGAGCAGTCATCCTCGTCACGACAGACACCATAATCTATACCTATTGTAACTCCGATTAGGATTAACCTTCGAACGCGTTGTAACGTGGAAGAAATCTCTCTTTATGAGGAACCTCCTAAAGATTATAATAGGTAAACAAGAACCCAACCAAAAGCCGTTGATAACCCCAACGATCAAGAAGGCGCAAACCCTACGATCATTCCCCCTACGGAATACGAGGTCCAAATAGCTCAATTAAATGTCAATCAAGCCAAGTTTAAAGATCAGCTCAATCAGTTGACCAAGGGTAGAATTGATGAACACCATGATTGGAAAAAATGCTATAAAAACTTCCGAACGAGCAATCATCCTATTTGGGATAAAATTAGCCTCTCTATCAAAGTACGTAGGCAAAAGTGACCCTACTACTTTCTTCCAGATATACACTATGTCTATGACACCTTTGTATTTGGGAGTACCAACAGTCCTCCATCTATTTCCACAATATTTAGATGGTGCGGCCTTATGTTAGTATCACCAAAAGAAGATAGTTTATCTTTATACTATCGATGAGCTCGCATCAGCGTTTATAGAATGTTTTAGTATGCATCTCAGCTTAGAATGACCCAAGAAAAATCTTAAGAACATAAAACAAGGCGAGAATGAGAAATTCATGGTTTTCATCGAAAGGTAGAAGGCTGTTGCTGAAGAAATCGAGTCTTTACCCAGCGAACAAAGACAAATCGACATGATTTTGGACAATATTAACAACCGATATTCTATTGGATTTGTCGTCAAAACATTCCAAAACATGAATAATCTCCTCAAAACGGGTAATAACCTCGATGAAGTCTTTGATAAGAAATGAAATGAGGGTAAAACCATAAAGACTTATATTTCCCCTCCTCGACTTTAAAGGAAGGATAAAGAAGAAGTCCACCAGGTCACAACTACTTGGCAAGCTCCAGCCTCTCCTAAGCCAAGTCCAAGCAAACCGGTGTTGGATAAAATAGATCTCCCGACGATATCCAAACCGCCAATACTCAGGGTCCCAAGGCCTCCCAAAACTTTTGATGATTTGGGTATGACCTTGAGTCTAGCCCTTACTCTCCACCAACACAAGAATCTGATGAAACCTTTGACTCCATGAGAAGGTAAAGAGTTCCTTGGAAAATTCGAAAGTGTATGGTGCGCGCACTATCAGATGAAAGGTGACTCTACTTATAATTTTAATGCCTTTAAGCATTAGTGTCAAGACCTAATCGATCTAAAGATCATTCATAAACCTAAAATCGCGAAGAATCTATTAATTGATCATCAGGTGAATATGACCTCCATGGACGAACCTATTGATGGCCTCAAAGTCAATATGGTTAATCCATGGCCTAAAAAGGAGGATCGACGAATTCCACCTCCACCACTAGTATCTAGAAATTGGTGAATTCTTGATAATTATAGCACTAATTCTCTAAGAAGAGGTGTGCCAGATATCTTAGCAACCCAAAGCGGATTAGACTTCCAACCTAGTTTCAAGAAAACAACCCTCGGCAATACGGTTAATCTCCCTAGATCATCTAATGACCCAAGAAGGGAAAATGAGCCCATAGCTTAAAACCCGGGCAATAGTCTTTTTACTTAACTTAAGAAGACCAATATCAACATTTCCAACTAGAATATCCTGATGTATTCTATAGAACACAAGCAAGCTGTTTTGAATGAACTCAATTAGGATAGTATACCAACCAACATAACTCCTGAAGAGTTGGTTGGAATCATTTCGACAAATCCACAAATACACATGATATGTTTCGAAGACAAAGATCTACTTGTTCCTGACAAAACCCATGTTAAGGAACTTTATATTTCTTTAAAGATGGATGATAAAGTCATTCCTATGACTCTAATAGACAATGTTTCAAAATTAAACATATGTCCTTAAAATACTCCCTAAGAAATCGACATTTTTGCTGATAAAGTTCTTCCATAAGACATGTGTGTCCAAGGCTTTGATAACCCTTCTGTAGATCTATATGTTCTCCACGACCATCACAGGAGTACTCCTCGTCCTCTAGAGCTCCAATTACACTAACGATGTATCGAAGAGAGCGTCTGGAACGTCGTTGAAGAACTGGCCAGTAGTTCTTCCTTTGTCAACCAATGTTTGAAGATTCTGGAAACTTTTAGAACTAATAAATGAGGCTAGTCATGACTTGGCCTCTTCCTAACTAGACTCAATCTAATCTAGGGACTCTAAAAGCTATGTTAACCAAGAAATCAAACAACATTCAATAAACAATTCATCAATTAAATATAAACTAAAATTTAATTAATTAAACTACAAGGAATCAACATAACGTAGACGTCGATTAACAAAACTAACGTATTGAATGAATTAAAATTTTATTAGAACAAAGAGACCTACCTGAAGAAGACAACAAAACTAAAGAGACAAAGTTGGACTTAGACTCACTTGAAAAGAAGGAAATCTCGCCGAAATTGCCTTCTATGTGTTCAATTGGTTGCTTTTCTTCAAGATTACTCTCTCTCTCTTGTCTAAAGTGTAAACTTATCAAATTAATCTACCATTGACAAATTAATGGGATAACATCCTTAAATACCCTTAGACAAGGGTGACTTTAGGATTTTAGTTTTTTAGGAAAACCGATAACTCGATTGGCGAGTTAAACCAACCTATATTCCTCCTAAACTACGTCTGCGCTGTTTTTATATTTGTAGGTAACTGGACATGCTACATTTCGAGCTTTTTTTTAGCCCAATGGTCAATTTTAGGCTAAGTTACACATTTTTGAAGTTATGTCTTTTCTAGTTTCAGTTTTAAGCCAATATTGATCAATTAAAACTCTTAATGGTCATAACTTTTGACTTAGACCACCATTGAGGCTGAGCTAGGGTGAGTTGGAAAGGTGATCCTGTTAGCTTCCAAATTTATGCTGGAATAAATCTTTCAAATTGGTCGCAGGTCTATGCAATTCTCGATTGAGCGTCGATGGTCTCAAAGTGAACAGTTTGGCTTATGGATAACCTAGCGTGGGCTGTAGGTCAAAGCATGAATGTTACATGGTATCAAATAAAATCTAACTCAAAGGACTATACAAATGTATATTGTTTTCTCAAAATGGTTGAGCCAACAAAATATATGAATTTCTAAAGCCACCATATGCTTTAGTTCGCTCTAGGAATGAAGTGGGTGAGCTTGCTTCAGATTGTCGAGCTAAATTGACCACTTTATTCGTTTAATGGAGATACGGGAATGGTTTAATTCGAATGGGTTGCATCTTATCTTTCCAACTATAGGTCTCCAAAAACTAAGTATTATAGTCTTAGTTACGAATTAAACACCGTGGGCATGTTCAGTTTAATCTCATCTTGGTCAAATCATCTTGTACCGCAATTCCAAGGGGTTAAGAGGCTCAAAATCATTTTGAATACAAACGAACATCATAGAGGATTCTTCAAAATTTCTAAAAAATCCAAGAAAAACTAATTTTGTTGAGTATAGAGACCTAGGTGATTTTTCCAAGTTGAGAGTCCCTTCAGGATTTTCTAGTGAAAAAACACTCCAAATGTACCAAATTTGTGCATATTTTCAAATAATTCTATACCTAGAATCAGCACGACGTCAGAACACACATTTGTTTTTTAATTCTTTGGCGCGCAACCTGGCATGTTGACTGTTGACCCACCCTAGACACTCCCAGTTCAACTCGAGTTTTGACGATTTTGCCCTTTTAAAGACTTTCTACACAAAATTGTAAACTGTAACATTATACTCAAAATTCATAATTTTTTGAACTAGTTATTCTGAACGTTTCTGGTTTCCCGAATTTTGACTCTTTATGAAAAATGATGTTTGGACACACAAACAAACCATAAACTTGTTGTTTGGTACATTTTGTCCAACAACAATATTATACTCAAAGTTCATGATTTTTCAAGGTCATTCTGAACGTATGAAGCTCAAGTATTTTTGGAAGTGGTGTTTGAATCGTTACTCGAAGGACACTCTGAGCCAAATTTGAAAAGTAATTTCTAATTTTTGCTCTCGGTCTAATAATTAAGTATGAACATCATATTAGACCGGACAATTTTATTTTAATTTTATGATGTAAAAATTGAGTGTCTATAATATATATTATATATAATATGAGGAGCGAAAAAAATTAATTTACAAGATTAATAGATTATTGTTATACTTTCAACCAAATAATTCAAATATATATATGTATATTAATATTTAATAGAAAACAGACCGAGTTAATAAATCAAAAACACTATTTATGTAATTGATGTTAGATAATTTTATGTCTAGATATATTAAAATTCACCTGCCTTGACATCCTTACTTGACATCTCTTCTCCAAACCTAGATAATAAGCCATTATAAAAATGTATATTTTGTTATAATCTTTATCATAATTAAATAATAGTAAAGTAGAAACTAAATTTATTTTATTTTACATAACATTTTAATAGAATGATTCAAAAATTTGGATTTTGACCTAAAGATTTATCATGATCAAGTGTTTATGACAAATAACATATTTATTTAGTTGACATTTTAGCAATCCTTAGGAGTTTAGTGGCTTCAGAAACAACATTTAGTATTGGGACAAGAGTCATTAATTCTTATCGTTCATCACTATCTACGAATACAATGAAATCTCTATTTTGTAGGGGTGATTAGCTTTGACATATAAATATAATAAAAAAATAAGACTAAAGTAAGTTTTCATTATTAATTTCTTATATTACATATTGAATTTTATCACTTATTTCATTGATTTTGTATTTTTTTTAGAAAGAAAAGACTTACCATAATATTTATAATAATATCTACCTCTTAAAGTAAGTTAAATTTTAGTTATTTGTTAACATGTATTTTTTATATTAATTATATTTAAGATTAAACACTTCATATTATTGAATTAGAGTAGTTGTAACTGTGTTATAATTTAAGAACATGAGCTAAAAAAGATTAATATATTGAATGTTCAAACAATTTATATAGTTTGGTACTTTTATTTTAAAATTTTATGTTTTGGAATTTTGAATAGTTATGATTGTTTCATATTTTATTTTAAAATATCATGTTTTAAATGTTGAATAGGTATGAAAGTTTGATATTTTATTTTGAAAATAAATTTTAGTCTAAGTTCGAGCTCGAGCTTAAGTTTGAAAATTTAATTTTAGTTCAAATTTTTCAAGTCGAGCTCAACTTATAGGTAAATAGTCGAGTGAAGTCGAGATCGAGCTCAAATTTATAAATTCTTTTGAGCTTGACTTTGAGTCGAGCTAATAAATACTAAATCAAGTCGAACTCATGCTGGTTAGAGCTCAGTTCGGCTCATTTGTAGCCGTAAATCGGTCAATGACAAAATTCAATATTGCTCAGAATATTTTGTAGAGATTGTTTCGACACTATTTGATTGGTTTTTTCGGCTTTCTCTACTTCATCACTCATCTTTACAGATCTTTAGAGTCACCCTTAAAAAATTATAAGATTGTCCAATCTTTATCATTAGAATTTTAATTATTACAAATATGTTATATTATTTAACACCTAGATTTTTATTTAGTTGTTTGGATTTTATTGACATTATTCTGTAATTTAATTTTCTAGATGTAACTCCTTGTTTGAATTAATAAAAAAACTTTTAGCATGGTAAAATTAAATTAAAGGAAGAAATATATCTCATTTATGTATTAGGAACACATAACACATTATATTGACTATTTAATTATGATATTTTTAGGAATAATTTATTTTTAAATTCATACCTTAAAATCCAAAACACAATGTTATCTATATATAACTAATGATGCTTAATAAATAAAATATAGGGTGATATTCACGCTCTCACCATATCTTACCTAGGCTTATTATATTTTATCCACATCTCACCTAGACTTATTATATTTTATAATCATAATTATCTATTCATAATTACTAATTTATCTCTCATACCATAATTATTAATTTATCTTTTTTAATTAAATTTTATTTTATTTTACTAATTTTTCTTTCTTAATTATATATATTATTTTTCTTCATTAATTTTATATAAACTTATATTTAATATTATATATATATATATATATATATATAATATACATAATAATACTATATATAATATATAATATTGTTTAAATGATTTATTAAACTTAAAATAAAATTACAAATTTCTCTTTCATATTTATAATATATCTTTCCTAATTAATTTTTGTTTTATAATACTAATAATTAATTTGTTTTTTATTTTCTTTTTCCTCATTTATATATATGTATATATATTTCATATTTTCTTATACATAATTTTTATATTTTTTTAATAAAATAAAAATTTTAAAAATTTTAATTTATTTAAAAATTAATATTAATGTTTCTCTCTCTCCTAAAATCTATATATGGTATATTTTATCATTAATTTTATATAAATATATTTTTTTTCATATTTATTATTTATATAATTAATTAACTAATTTTCTTTTATTCATTATTTATTTTATCTATTATTAATTAACATGAATTAAATATTTATACATACATACATACATAAAATTTTAAATTAAATTTAAAAAGCACAAGTGGTCTAATGGTTAAAGTGTTCACATTTCATATTAGAGACCAGTGTTCGAATATCAATTTATGCGAATTTATAAATATGTGATTCTGCATGTGGGTATGAGTGGATGAATTTATGGTCGATGGGGATGGCATGTGTGAGTCCTTACGTAGTGGGTATGAGTGCTCAAACGAAGATAATATAATGATGTTTAAAACTAAAAATTTAGGGTAATATTTACACATTTTATATGAATTTCTCATAAATTCTCGCGGTACAATCGTCTCTCTTTTATTTTAGGTTTAGGTCTTTCTTCAATCAACTCTCATTTCTCGGGTATAGTTAACACGAGAATAGGAGGTGAGCGTCGACAACGGAAGAGAGACCAGAGGAAAATATTCGATCTTGATTTGAAAAAAAAAATGGGAAGCTAATGAATACGAGGATTCGAAATTAAAAGGAAGCCGAGGATTCTCTACCTCCGTGGATTTTGAAAAGTTTTTTTAAAAATTTAAAGTTAATTAATTTTTTGTTTTTACACATTTTATTTGAATTTCTAATCAAATTTTCACAATTTATCAAATTCTCGTGTTACATTCGTCTCTCTTTTCTCCTTAGGTTTAAGTCTTTTTTAAATTGACACTCATTTCTCTTTAGGTATAGGTAGCACAAGAAGAGGAGGAGGGCGACACCGACGTGACGGAGAAGGGAGACGATGACGCAACAGAGGAGGGCGAAAACGACGCAAGAGAGACACAGGAAAATATTCGATATTGATTTGAAAAAAATGGGAAGTGAATGAAAACGAGGATTCGAAATCAAGAGAAAGACAAGTATTCTCTGTCTCCGTAGATTTAGAAAAGAAAATAATTATTTTTTTTATTTTTACACATTTTATATGAATTTCTTATCCGAGGATTCTCCACCTCTGTGGATTTTGAAAAGTTTTTTAAAAATTTAAAATTAATTAATTTTTTATTTTTACACATTTTATTTGAATTTCTAATCAAATTTTCACAATTTATCAAATTCTCGTGTTACATTCGTCTCTCTTTTCTCCTTAGGTTTAGATCTTTTTTAAATTGACACTCCTTTCTCTTTAGGTATATAGGTAGCACAAGAAGAGGAGGAGGGCGACACCTACGTGACGGAGAAGGGCGACGATGACGCAACAGAGGAGGGCGACAACGACGCAAGAGAAACATAGAGGAAATTATTCGATCTTGATTTGAAAAAAATGGGAAGCAAAAGAAAACGAGGATTCGAAATCAAGAGAAAGACAAGTATTCTCTGTCTCCGTAGATTTAGAAAAGAAAATAATTTTTTTTTTTTTTACAAATTTTATATGAATTTCTTATCAAATTTGTCTCTCCTTTCTCCTTAGGTCTAAGTCTTTCTTAAATTGACTCTCATTTCTCCTTAGGTATAAGTAGCACGAGAAGAGGAGGTGGGCGACGACGACGCGACGAAGGAGGGCAAGGACGATGTAAGAGAGACCTAGAGGAAAAAATTCGATCTTGATTTGAAGAAAAATTGGAATGAAAAGAAGACGAAGATTTAAAATCAAGAGAAACCCGATAATTCTCTACCTCCAAGGATTTAGAATTTTTAAATTTTTTTATTATTATTAATTTTTTTTCTTCTATAACCAAACCTAATAAGATATTTTATAATAAAACTATAAATAAAATTGAATTTTAATAAATAATATTAATATTTTAATTATTTATATATATATATATATAATACAAAAATATAATAAATAGATTATATATATATATAAATAATACAAAAATATATTTAACTCTATATTTTGATATGTTTTAAATAATTGATAAATATTTAATAATTTAATTTATAATATTATTATAAATATATATTTTTTATATAAAATATTATAAAATTGAATTATTATTTTTTTTAATAAAAATAATAATTATTGTTATTATTTAACCAAAATAAAATTATAAATATAATAACACTTATATTTATATATATATATATAGTTTTTAAACCACGGTGTTGACATAAAAAAGATGGTTCAATATTATTTTATAATAGACATTTTACATATATTTTAATTAATATTTTGACTTTTAATGTATAATAAACTGTTTTTGAAATTTTTGAAAGGATATAGTAGAAGATGAAATAATTATGTACAAAAGAGAAAAAAAATACAAACATATTTTCTTCAAATATTATTTTCACCAATTTAAGACAGTGTTATAATTCACGTTAATAAAAAGAAAAATTAAATTTAATTAATAGAACGAAAAAAATAAAATTTTGAATAAATGACCATATTTGTATTATTTTATTTTAGTTGTATTTAAAAAAAGTTTTTATAAAGAAAAATTATAATAAATTTGAGATTAGATAACTTCACAAAATATTAATAAAAATAGAAATGTGAAAGAATATATACACAATATTAAAATTTCTCAAACTTATATATTTAATATATATAGTGTAATAATTATGATATTATAAAATTAATGTCAAACACAATTTAATGGTAAAATTTATGTAATAAAATGTAAATAATTATTAATTTATTATAATTTACATGTAAAGATGTAAATATAAAAATGAAACTTAAATGTGTCAATTTTTATATAACAAAATTTAATTAAAGTGAAAATTTATGTTTATTGTATTTGATTAAATATTTTTAAACTATTAAATATAGCAACTGTTAATATATTATAGAGTGTGATTCAATTTTTTTTATATAGAAATTATGATTTTTTTATATATTTGTCCGTTTGCATTGCACGGAAATCATGCTAGTACTTAATTATGTTGTTTGAAATTAGGCCTTTTCTGGTTTCAGTTTTCAGCCAACATGGATCAACCGAAATTCCTAATGGTGATATCTTTTGACATAGACCTCCATTGAGACTAAGACAGGTTGAGTTAGAAAGGTGAGCATGTTAGATTCCACATTTCTGTTGGAATAAATCTTCCAGACTCGCCACAGGTCCATAAATTCTCGATGGAGCGTTGAGGGTCTCGAAGTGAACAGTTTGGCTTACTGACAACTTAGCGTGGGCTGTAGGTCAAACCGTGAGTGCTACATGGTATTAAATAAATATAACTCAAATGCCTTTCCAAATATATCTTTTTAGCTCAATATGGTTGATCCAAACAAAAAATATGACTTTTTAAAGTCACCCCATGTTTTAGTTTGCTCCGGGAATGAAGTGGGTGAGCCTGCATTAGATTGTCGAGCTAAATTGAACACATTAGTCGTTGAATGGAGATACGGGAGTAGTGTCATTCGAACGGGTTGCGTCTTAGCTTTCCAACCATAGGTCAAAATCTAAAAACCAAGTACTATAAACTTAGTTATGAATTAAACACTGTGGGCATGTCTAGTTTGATCCCATCTTGGTCGCATCATCTTGTACCGCTGATTCCAAGAGGTTAAGAGGGTCAACATCATTTTGGATACAAACGAACATCATAGAAGATTTTCAAGATTTCTAAGACATCCAAGAACATCTAATTTCGTTGAGTATAGCGACTTGGATGATTTTTCCAAGTTGAGAGTCCCTTTGGGATTTTCTAACGAAAATCACTCTAAATGTACCAAATTTGAGCGTTTTTTCAAATAATTATATGTTTGGCATCAGCATGATGTCAAAACACGCATTTTTTTAATACGATCTGGCCCGTTGATATTTGTTGACCCACTCTTGACTCTCTCGGTTTAACTCGGTTTTTATCAATTTTTTTCTTATGAAGGCCTTCTGCACAAAATTGTTAACAATAATAATATACACAAAATTCATAATTTTTCACGTATTCCGACTCTTTATGAAAAATGACGTTTGGACACACAATCAAATTTTGAACTTGTTATTTGTTACATTTTGTCCAATAACAATATTATACTCAAAGTTCATGATTTTTCTAGACGGTTATTCTGAAAGTATAAAACATATGAAGCTTCAGTAGTTTTGGAAATTGGCATTTGGATCGTTACTCGAGAGTCACTCCGAGGCAAATCCGAAAAGTAATTTCTAATTTTTGCTCCCGGTCCAATAATCAAGTATGAACATCATATTAGACCGGACAGATTTATTTTTATTTTGCTGTATAAAAATTAAGTGTCTATAATATATATATATATAATATGTTGAGAGAAAAAAAATTACAAGATTAAAATATATAATGATAGGATCGACTTAATCAATAGAGACGGGGTTTGGCGATTGATGAAGGCTTAAGAAAAACGATTTGAAAGAAATCTTGTTAGGGATTTAATTAACTTTCTATTCTACGCAAACCTTGTAAACACTTGAAACAGAATCAAGTGCGGAAATATTTACTTAGGTTTGAAGCTTAGGATCAAGAATGAGATGATGACAGAAATAAACAACACAGCAGTTTGTTTATGGATGTTCGGAGCAAACTCTCCTACGTCACCCCTTCTGCCACCCACCAAAGGATTCACTATAATGTGCTTTGAATCAAATACAGTTTGCACGAATAGCTAACTGTTGAACAGAACAAACTCTATTCAACTTACAATATGATGAAGAATAACACTCGGCTAAAACGATGCTTTGATTCTAACTCTCTCTTGATTAACACACAGTAAAGCAAAAACGCAACTAACAATTTCAGTAATCTGGATATGAAATGATCGATTGAATTCACTCTCTGTAATTCCGGCAGTTCGTTCAAATTTCTAGCAGTTCGTCTGTTGTCCTTTAGAATCTTTAAATAGGAACAGGTACCAACGGTCGAATCTTCACAATGACATGTGGCGAGCTTCCATTAGAACGCCTCCATAGTACATAGCAGATTCTGAGTACAAGGATCGTGGCCGTACACAACTGGTAGTGCGCTGAATATTCTTCAAAGATGTACCTGCAAAACAAGTAGTGGGAAGGGTATTCGCTTACGTGGCATTGGTTGATTGGTTGCAGTTGGTTGTCGTACTGATCTTCACTAGAAAGTGGAGTAGGAGTAGCGTACAACTAGAGCACATGGGTATGCGGGTGTTAGATTCAAGCAACTGCTTAAGCATGGCATTAGACGTATTTCAATTAGACTACCACGTCTAATGAAATCAGACGTCCCCGTCTAATAATAGGATCCATTAGACCACCTAGTCTAATAGGATTAGACTACACGTCCAATTACAGTCACTTCAGACTAATCTGAAGGAGTTAGACTACACGTCTAACTTTCACCAGTTAGACTACACATCTAACTTTCACATTCCATTAGACTGCACGTCTAACTCCATGAATTAGACTGCACGTCTAAATGTCACATTCCATTAGACTGCACGTTTAACTCCACGAGTTAGACTGCACGTCTAATTACGAATCCCTTCAGACTAGTCTGAAGGAGTTAGACTGCACGTCTAACTTTCACTAGTTAGACTACACGTCTAACTTTCACTTTCCATTAGACTCCACGTCTAACTCCACGAGTTAGACTGCACGTCTAATTCAACTAGTTAGATTGCACGTCTAACACAGCTTAGTTAGACTGCACGTCTAACTTCCACAATCCATTAGACTGCACGTCTAGCTCAAATCGATCTAATGAGCCTCATTAAAACCAAGTCTAATATTCTCTTGATTCCGATACACCTGCATCAAAAACAATTAGACGCATAGATTATCCATTCATCATCAAAATTCCAATAGTCAAACTATTTCAACACTTAGTCAAAATAATTTGACCCAACAATTTCCCCCTTTTTGATGATGAGATTGAAACATTTGTATAGATAACAAATTAAGCATTCATCATATAAAATGTAGGGTAAAACTTGTTCATCCATCTTACACAACCACTTTCAAAAACCAATATTCAATAACATAGTTAAAGAAACAAAGTTTAAAAGTTAACAAAGTAGGAGAAAAGAGATTACTGTTCTTCCCTTTTCACTCGAAGATCGATAGGGAAACGAGTTCCTTCATAGCTCATCCCTTCACCCGTAATCTCTTGACCGGTTAGCAAATTGCAAAAAGGAGGAAGAGCGCGACCACCACGAGCGGCTCCATCACTTCGGCCTCCTCGATCACTACCACTACTTCGGCCTCCTCGATCACTACAAGGTCGCTCACCATGACCACCACCACTACTTCGGCCTCCACGATCCCCACCGCTTCGACCTTCGCCTCTTTTAGTTGGCCTTAGATTTTTATCATTGGTTGATGGTCGCTTAGATCTGGTGCTGGTTGATACACCGTCACCTCTTCTTTCTCTACGAGGCTTACCTTGAGTGAAACGATTCTGTTCTTTCTCAGCACCAACTTTCGCATTCTCTTCAGCTTGAAATTTTCTTGCAATGGAGTCGACATACTCCAATCTTTCAGCATCTATTCTATTCATGCTGCCTTGAATTTCAACTAGCTGATTCTTAAACAATTCCATTGTTTCCATAATCTCTCGTTGATTATCAAGATTGATTTGTCTTTCAAGGCTCATCATTTCTGATTCATGACTGAAGAACTGCTTTTCAAATCTGGAGAAATTTGAATTTGAAATATGAGTCTCATGCGTATTCTTCTTCAGTGTATTATCCAATTCATTAAGGATTTTGACATGTTCAGCAAAGTCTTTTCTGTCCTCTTTCTGGGTCTTCAAGATCTTTGCCATATTCGATCCCAGAGTTACCACATTCTTCTGAAGAGAGGTAAGCAGAGATGTCATCGACTTCAGAAGCTTGGTAACGTCAGTAGAAGATCTTTCATTGGATGAATTATCTTGAGATTCTGCTGCCATGCTCTGAATAGGGTTAAATTGCGTGTAAACCTGCAGGGATTACTCGGGTTCATCCTTCTTAGACTCATTTCCAGTTTGATTTTACTCTTCTTCTTCCAACTCCTCTTCTGCTCTATTAAATCTTTCGTACAGATTTCTCGTACTATGAAGAGGATTGAGAATATTTTCATAGAGATTACCAGCATTAATCTCATGAAATGGTAGAGGCTTGACAGTTCTAGCATTTTGATCTTGTTCCCCCTCAGATGAGAAACTTTTTTCGGCATCTTTGTCTTTTGAGGGTTCCCCCTTAGATCTGACAACCTCAGGCTGACTGAGTTCATCCTCTTTTTCTTGAGATTCCTCTGTTTCGACAATAGGGGATTTCACTACCTCTTCTTCATTGATGTTAGGAGTTTGAATAAGCTCCTCAACAAATTCTTCCTCTTGCGTTACAAGAGCATGGACCGGCTCTTTAACAACATCTTCTTCTTGAGTCACAAGAGCTTGGTCGGGCTCTTGATCAGTATTTTCTTCAAGAGCTTGTTCAGGCTCTTGAATAATTTCTTCTTCTTCTAAGAACGGATTCTCTTGAATATGTTTCTCATCTTGCTCGATAACAGGTTGAGCCAGTGGACGTCTTTCTTCTGCGGAGAGATTTCTAAATTCTATTAGAAGAGCAGCAGCTTGCTCATCTGTATCAGCATGATCAACATAAATATCCATTGGTTCGTCTTCATCGGGGAAATTACTAAAATAGCTAACTCCTAAGCAATTAGCTCCATCAACATATCGAGTGACTACAAAAAGATAGTCAGCCATGATCTCGTCTAATCTCTTTAAAGCCTTCACTTCCACTTCAGCACCTTTCTCAATAGGATTGAAATTTGCTTTTCTGGCTTCAAGAATGGGGAATAAAGCTCTTCCTCTTAGACAGGCTTTTATAAGATCCTTTCTCTTTAGAGCTTCAGACACCTCTGAAGTTTTGGCCCATTTGAGAACCTTCTTTTCATTGGATACAAGCTTCCTCCATTGACTACTTATTCCTGAACCCGTGATGACATCATCATACTGGATTGACAATCTATTCTGGATCCAAGATTCAAAAATTTCTATCTTCTCAGCAGTTATGGCTTTGACTTGATTCATCATGAGGTCAACAATGCATGTTACCTCAGAAACATCTTCATTTTCTTCAGTTACCACATCTTTCCCTTTTCCAATAACCTCAATAGGTTTTGGAAGGGGTCTTGGTTCTCCAAAAACAATTCCACAGGACTGTCTTGTGGAGCGCATCAATTCACGAGCAGATTGTGGTTTCTTAAAGAGTCTAGGAGGAAGTTCGCCTCGAGTGACCTTCCCGGTTACTATGGAATCTTTTGAAATAGGATTTGAAGAGGAAGGATCTCTGACAGAAATAGAGAGAGCCTTTTCAGCAAAACCACTAGCAATAAGGGTAAGAACTGCACCTTGTTCTGGTTGAGCAAACTCTGTAGCACCATCGGCTACTGGATCCGGTTGACGAACGGGAGACACAATCCTATCAAAATTCTCAATATTTGAACCAGTTGACTCAACAGCGGGCCCTGCAGCAGATTCCTTTTTAGGAATAAAAACAGATTTATCATGTTCCATCACAAGAACATCAAATTTGGGCACATCGGCCAGGGCTTAGGAAGAGGTTACCTTTGATGACGCCTTCATCGATTTAGACGCACGGGGCGCCTTTGACTTGTCACCTTTTGAAACAGATGACCTTGAAGATCTCCGCAACTAACTAGCAGCCGGAGACATGGGAGATAATGGAATGGTGGCAAGTTCGACTAGACCTTGCCTGATTCTGGAATCGACTGTTTCAGAATCCTTCTTTGAAGAGCTCCTTAGGCTAGTAGAATTAGCCTCTAATTCGTTGACTATTTTCGATCTCTTTGCTCTTGTCGACAGAATGGAAGCGGCTGGTTGTTTGGATCGGGTAACAGATTTTCCACATGTTTGTTGGCTAGAAGCACCTGAAGGCGTTTCTTTAAGGTTCTTCATTCTAACTAGGGTGTTAGCGACTGTGAAAACAATATACACCCTGGTCGAGTTGATCGGTTCAGGTTCACCTATCGGAACCCCCAAATGCTCCAATAAACGGCTTAGTTGGGCAGCGAAGGTTATACTTTCCTTGTTCTCCTAGTTGATGGAGAAACAGAGATTCTGAAATAACGTTGAGGCCTAGTTGACCTAGATCCCTTTTAAGATGGCACACATATAGTCAAATCGATCTTGGCTATAAAGATTGAACGATCCAGCATTTCCCTTAAGTGCTTTTTCCACCACATTATTTAGCAGAATAAAGTGTGGTTTAAGGACCTTCTTACTTCCATTCAATCGAATCGCCGAACCATCGGCTGATAAAACCTCCTTCATTTCTTCCAATACTTTTGATGACAGATGCCTGTTGAAAGTATGTCCCTCCGACGGAAGTTCAAAGAACTCTGCGTAAGATGCTTCGTCGAAAGAGATCTCCGTACCGTTAACAGTTGCTACAATGGAATCGCCCTCTATTTTAGCAGTTTGAAAGAACTCCCGAACTTCCTTCTCATGAAAGATGAACAGACCGCCAAGATATTTTTCGAGTCTGGAATACTATAGGGCTCTGAACATATCAACCACCTCTTGCTGATCGAAGAAATGGACCGATGGAAAATCAATTTGCAAAGTACAGTGACCCAACGTGATTCTCTTGTTTCCCATTTTCAGTAGAATATGAACAGGCACGAGATTGACAGAGATTTTTGAGAGAGAAAGGCAAAGAAATCTAGGGTTCTTAGAAATCTTGAGTGAGAAAAAGCTTTCAATCTCATGCACAAATGTCCTTATATAGACTATCAATAGTCGTATAGGATAACCGTCGTTTTTCCTAGGGGTATGGCCCATCATTTAAAATTAGATGTCATTTCTAAAGAGTCATCATTATATTGAGGGTATATCAGTCATTCTCTCTTAACTTGAAAGACATGTGTCTTCATGTTATCATGAGATGACTGTTTTAATGTTTGAGCGGGAAAATCAGATATCTCCTCACGTGGACAGTTGTCCTTGATTAGTCTAATGAGCACGTAGTTAGACGTTTTTCTTATTGCACATATCTATAAAACTAAACGTCTATTAGACGCATACGTCTAATTACGTGTCTTAATATATACATCTAATGTATATTAGACGTGTACATCTAATTACACATGAACACCACGTATTAGACGTGTGTTTGGTTAGACGTGAGCATCCTCTTGCTCATGACGTAAAAGCGTCTAACGTCTATTAGACGTGTACGTCTAACCGCGCAGGTTTAAAACCACAACACATAGACTTAGATGTATAGATTGTGAGCAAAAATACGTCTAAGTACATGCCTCTTCCTTTAGACAACCTTGTCTAATAGACCGATTAATGCCATTCGTCTGAGAGTATCTTTACTTTCAAAATAATTTTTTCCTTCTCATTTTGTGCATGTACACAAATGAATAACCAAATGTTTTGAGATCCTTAGGACCAAAAGTATTTTAATACAAAATCATAGAAAAACATTTATTCTTTTGGAATGGCAACAGCCATTGTTGATCCTCTAAAATGTATACTCAAAAGAGTATTCTCCATGCTTCCTTCCTACAGTCCTCCTGCATCACCTACATAAGAAACTATTTACAAACTTGGTACCCATATCCAATTGGGTCCTCGATCAATTAGTCCTTAGAAATCCATATTTGACATATTCTAATGGATTTTCCATGTTGCGTTGTGATTAATGCGCATGATTTTGACTTAGCAGACGACTTTCTGCTAGCCACTGATCCCTTAGCTTTTAAAAAGGACTTTCTTTTAAAAATCCTTGACTTTGAGTCAGGTTTTAGATTGCCAGACTTGTTAGCTGCTTCTAACTTATTCTTCGACCAGCTAACAGTCGGCGAAACATAAATAATTTCATTCTTAAAAGCTATTTCTTCATGAATAGGATCAGATTCACTATCAGTCAGACTTCCTTTAATAAAACTTATTGGTTTAAGCTTGTCAATTGATGAGTTTGACTTTTTGCACGACAGGTTTGAGTCATTTCCATCAAATTCAAGACCGGATCTAGATCCAGCAGGTTTTAACATGCTGATCTGATATTTGACAACTTCTCCAGACCTTGTCCATGCACTGACGACATAGTTTAACCTCTTGTTTTCAGCTGAAATAGTTTGAATCTGTTCTTTGAGCATCTCATTCTCAGATGAGATCTCTGCAACATTTTTTCAAAAACATTTGATTCAAAAGTTTTAGGTAAAACTGGTTGAGATACTTCAGGTGATGATTTTGTTTCATTTAGGGATTTTGCTAGATTTCTGTACTCAATGACCATGTCATTTAGTGCATCTACTAGTTGTTCCCTTGAAAATCTTTCAGAAGAGAAGTCAAATACCTCAGTTTCTTGAGTCTGTTCTTCATCTTCTCTTGCCATGAAGCAAGCCACTTCTTCATCATCACTATCACTGGATGAGAAGTAAGAGTCACGTATGCTTTGTCTCTTCTTTCCATCTCCTGCTATCAGAGCCTTCAGCTCCTTTTCATCATCCTTCTTATCTTCACGCTTAGGTTTCCTGCACTCCGATTGGTAATGACATGCAATACCACAGTTATAACATTTAACATTAGCCTTTGATTTCTTATTATCATTGGAATTTGAAGAGCTTGAGTTAGGGTTGCTCTTCTTCATGAAGTCGCCAAACTTCTTCACGAAGAGAGACATGGCATCGCTGCTCAGTTGTTGTGCTGTCATCTTCACATCAGTAGCTACAGGTGGCTCTTCAGCAGTCACTAGAACTTTGGCAATGATAATGGATGTGGATTGATCTTCATCCATCCTACAGTTCAGCTCGAACTCGTATGCCTTGAGATCAGCAAACAGGTCGAAGAGAGATATCTTGTTGAGATCTTTTGATTCCCTCATAACCATCGTCTTTATGTTCCATTCCCTTGGAAGAGCACGCATGACCTTAATAGCAAACTCCCTATTGTTGTAGGTCTTGCCAAGGATAGATAAGGAGGAGACAATCTTGTTGAATCTAGTGTCGAACTCGTTCATTGTTTCACCGGGGCGCATTTTGAAACTGTCAAACTGTTGAGTGGCAACCATGATCTTGTTTTCCTTGGTTTGCTCGTTGCCCTCACACAGTTGGGTGAGTCTGTCCCAGACCTCTTTAGTAGTATCGCATTCGATAATGTAGTTGAACATGCTGTCATCGAGAGATCTGTACAGAACATCAAGAGTCATGTTGTTGAGGTTGTTCTGCCTCTTTTCTTCACTGGTCCATTCAGATTTCTCCTTATCGATCTTGATGGGACCCTCTATGATTACATTCCACATGTTGTCATGAAGAGAAGAAAGATGAGCATGAACTCTCTTCTTCCATACGATATAGTTTTCTCGAGAGAAAGTTGGAATGGCGATTGCACTGGCATCTTTGGTTATGGTCGACATTCTTCAGGAAAAGCTTGAGAATAGAAATAGAGCTTTGATACCAATTGATAGGATCAGCTTAATCAATAGAGACGGGGGTTTAGCGATTGATGAAGGCTTAAGAAAAATGGTTTGAAAGAAATCTTGTTAAGGATTTAATTCACTTTCTATTCTACGCAAACCCTTGTAAACACTTGAAACATAATCAAGTGCGGAAATGTTTACTTAGGTTTGAAGCTTAGGATCAAGAATGAGAAGATGACATAAAGAAATAACACAACAGTTTGTTTATGGATGTTCGGAGCAAACTCTCATACGTCACCCCTTCTTCCAACCACCGGAAGGATTCACTATAATATGCTTTGAATCAAATACAGTTTGCACGAATAGCTCACTGTTGAACAGAACAGACTCTATTCAACTTACAATATGATGAAGAATATCACTCAGCTAAAACGATGCTTTGATTCTAACTCTCTCTTGATTAACACATAGTAAAGGAAGAAAGCAGCTAACAGTTTCAGTAATCTGGATATGAAATGATCGATTGAATTTACTCTCTATAATTCTGGCAGTTCGTTCAAAATTTTAGCAGTTCGCCCATTGTCCTTTAGAATCTTTAAATAGAAACAGGTGCCAACGGTCGAATCTTCACAATGATACGTGGCGAGTTGCATTGGAACGCCTCCATAGTACACAGCAGATTCTGAGTATAAGGATCGTGGCCGTACACAACTGGTAGTGCGCCGAATATTCTTCAGAGATGTACCTGCAAAACAAGTAGTGGGAAGGATATTCGCTTACGTGGCATTGGTTGATTGGTTGCAGCTGGCTATCGTACTGATCTTCACTAGAAAGTGGAGTAGGAGTAGCGTATAACTAGAGCACGTGGGTAGGCGGGTGCTAGCTTCAAGCAACTGCTTAAGTATGGCATTAGACGTATTTCAATTAGACGACCTCGTCTAATGAAATCAGACGTCCCCGTCTAATAACAGGATCCATTAGACCACCTGGTCTAATGGGATTAGACTACACGTCTAATTACAGTCACTTCAGACTAATCTGAAGGAGTTAGACTGCACGTCTAACTTTCACATTCCATTAGACTGCACGTCTAACTCCATGAGTTAGACTGCACGTCTAACTCCACGAGTTAGACTGCACATCTAATTACGAATCCCTTTAGACTAGTCTGAAAGAATTAGATTGCACGTCTAACTTTCACTTTCCATTAGACTCCACGTCTAACTCCACGAGTTAGATTGCACGTCTAATTCAACTAGTTAGACTGCACGTCTAACATAGCTTAGTTAGACTGCACGTCTAACTTCCACAATCCATTAGACTGCACGTCTAACTTCCACAATCCATTAGACTGCACGTCTAACATAGCAAGTTAGACTACACGTTTAACTCAAATCGGTCTAATGACCCTCATTAAAACCAAGTCTAATATTCTCTTGATTTCGATACATCTGCATCAAAAACAATTAGACGCATAGATTATTCATTCATCATCAAAATTCCAATAGTCAAACTATTTCAACACTTAGTTAAAATAATTTGACCCAACATATAATATAATTATAAATAAAAAAATAATAAATTTTTACTATAAGTTAATAGATTATTGATATACTTTCACCCAAATAATATAAATATATATAATAATATTTAATAAAAACAAATCGAATTAATAAATAAAACACTACTTATTAATTAGCTTATATGTACATCAATTAATTATAAGTGATGTTTGATAATTGTATGTCTAGAGATATTAGAATCCACATGTCTTGACTTCCATACTTGACATCTCTTCTTCTAAACTAGATAATAAACCATTATAAAAGTTTATATTTTGTTATAATCTTTAGCATAATTTAATAATCGTAAAGAAGAAACTAAAAAAAAAGTAGAAACTAAAGTAATTTTATTTTTATATAGAATTTTAATAGCTAGGATGATTCAAAAATTTTTATTTTAATCCAAACATTTATGATGATAATGTTTATAACAAATAACATATTTATTTAGTGGTTCATTAATCTTATCGTTCACCATTATCTACGAATACAGTGTAAACTCTATTTTGTAGGGGTGACTGACTTCGACATACAAATAGTATACATACTGAATTTTATCAATTGTTTAATTGAATTTTTACTTTTTTTAGAAAGAAAAGACTTACCAAGATTTTTTTTTCCGATATCTAACTTTTAAAGTAAGTTAAATTTTAGTTATTTGTTTTAACATGTATTTTTTATATTAGTTATATTTAAGTTTAAACACTTTATATTATTAAATGCATGGTAGTGATACGTGTGTTATGATTTAAGAACATGAGTTAAAAATGATTAATATATTGAATGTTCAAATAAGTTATATAATTTGGTACTTTGATTTTTAAATTTTATGTTTTGAAATTTTGAATAGTTATGATTGTTTCATATTATATTTTGAAATATCATGTTTTAAATGTTGAATAGGTATGATAGTTTGATATTTTATTTTGAAAATAAATTGTTGTCTGAGTCCGAGCTCGAGCTTGAGTTTGAAAATTTAATTTTAGTTCAAAATTTTCAAGTCGAGCTGAACTTGTAGGTAAATAGTCGAGTCGAGCTCGAGCTCATATTTATAAACTCGTTCGAACTCGACTTCGAGTCGAGCTAATAAATACTAAATCGAGTCGAGCTTGAGCTCAAGCTGGTTTGAGCTCGGCTTGGCTCATTTGCAGCCCTACATTGATCAATACAAAATTTCAATGTCGCTCAGAATATTTTGTAGAGATTCTTTCGACACCGTTTAATTGGTTTGTTCAACTTGCTCTATTTCATCATTTATCGTTACATATCTTTGGAGTCACTCTTAAAAAATTATAAGATTATTCCATCTTTATCATTAGAATTTTAATTATTACAAATATGTCCGGTTATTTAACACTTTGATTTTTGTTTAGTTATTTTGATTTTATTGAAATTATTCTGATATTTAATTTTCGTTATGTAATTCTGGTTTGAAATAATAAAACAAAACAACAACAAAAACTTTTACCATGGTAAAATTAAATTAAAGGAAGAAATATATCTCAATTATGTATAAGGAACACATAACTCATTATATTCAGTACTTAATTATGGTATTTTAGGAATAATTTGTTTCCCATTTCATACCTTAAAATCCATACAAACAATGTTATAATTTTAGTTTCTAACTCTCTTTTTCATCTCCTATCTCTCTACAAATAAAACCAAAACATACAATCTAAAGGAAAGGGAAAAAAAATGTATAAACATTAATAGTTTGAACCATCCAAAAAATATCTTAATGGAAAAAATAAAACATAAAAAATATCTAAAAAAATCTAGCAATGAAATGGGTTGTGGGCCACGTGTGGTGCTGGTCGATGTTAATACGGATAAGACACAATTGCCCGCCCTGATCAATTAAATACTAGAAAATAAACAAAAAAGGAAAAAGAAAAGTAGTTTAGGTTTCTATGAGCTGGCTAAGACATTTTAGTGGCTTAGATCTTTCCATTCATCTCCTTTCTTCAAACTCTTTTCAACATTCATAAGACCTTTTTCAGGCTCAACATAAATTATCCATTACATTTTATAAAGAAATTGAAAAAAAAATCATTATAGTACTATACCTAATAAAATAAAATAAAAAAACTTTTTTTTTGATATTAAACATTTTTTTCTCACTTTGAATTTTTTTCTATGATGGTTACCGTGACTCTTTACCATTATTATTGTTTTTTTAAATAGGATATTTTAAATAAAAATTTAACCTAAAATATTTGATTTCTTAGATAAAATATATCACTTAAGTGATCCTAGTATGTTTACTTTTTAAATTTATTCATAACATAAATGTTAAATCTATGACGAAAAATAAATATATCAATTCAGTATAATTTACAACAACAAATGTCATTAATTTATTTATTTATTGCAGTTCAAAAACTAAAATATATTTGTAGTATAATTTACAACAACAAAAATATTGAATGTTCAAAAATTCTTTTATTAAATTGAATGTTCAAAATTCTTTTACTCCCCTATCATTGTTGTTGTAAATTATGTTTTTTTATTTGATTTATTTATTTTTGCTATAATTACTCATTTAAAAAGCATAAATAAATTATTAACTCTGTAAATATATATATATATATATAACTAATTAATTAAATTTATAAAAAATTAAATTTTTTTATATTTAATCTTATTATCTTAAATATATATTAAAACATACATATTTATATATTTTGTTATTTGATTTATTATTATCCCTATTATTAATCTAAAAAGTATATAAATAAATAAGTTAATGAATAAAATATATAAACATATATATTTATAAATTAATAAGTATTATAAATTAATAAGTAAAGAGAGAAATTATTTATAAAAAAATGAAATATAAATTATTAATAAAGAAAAAATAAAAAAATTATTAATAGAGAGAAGAGAGAAAAATAAACATTTAAAATCATTAAGCCTAATCACTCTTTCCTAACCTTTCTTACTTCATTAGTTTAAAATTTTTTATTTTTCTTATCATTACTCTCAATTTAAATAAGAACACTCTAAATGAATTAAGTCTCAATTATACTCTTTGAAGAGAAACTTAATGCTTTAATGAGGAGAATTCATATATTATGAAGATCTAAGAGTTTTCAATTGTTTATATCAAGGCTTAAAATAACACAAATACCTTTTGAAGACATATTAATTGGGTAGTGGTGGTGTTTGTCCCCTCTTGAATCATTCACATTTTTTAACAATAATTTTGCAATTATTTTTTGTAAAATTGACTTGACAATATTAATAATCTTCATTCTCTCACTCTGAAAATGTACAACTATACAAAACTTCTTAGAAGAAACCATTTTACCCTATGCATATAGATCTCTCAATCTTTGTCGAAACCTAGCTATAAAACAAGTTATGTTACTCATGTACATTGTACATAGTATGTTTCATCCTCGTCAGTCGTCAATATATTTTAAATTTCAGATGATGTTTTATTTGTTGGAATTAAATATTTCATTAATGAATAAAAATAAAAATAAAATTTTCACTCAAATCAAACGTGAATTAACGATAAATTTTAATATAAATTATAATTAAATATTAATGAATGGTTAAAAATTAATAGACTAATTAAAATTAAATATTTGTCATAACATTATTCTTTAAATTTTATTTAGGCAAAGAGAACAATAATATTAATTGATTAGGAACAAATTGACAAATAATTGAGCTAAGACATAATTATGAACAAAATAATTCTTTCTACAATTTTCTTTAAAAATGGTAATAGTTCATATATTTTTGTCAAGTTTGTTATGTAGTTATTAAAGTGCTAAATTATTATTAGATTCGTTATATTCTAAAATACATACATTTATAATAATCTCAATTACAATAAAGACGATGAAATTGTTTTAAGAAAAATGTATTTAACACATTCTCAAATCAAACTCTTTATTAACAAAATTCTCCGCATCAATATTTTTTCATTACAAATGAAGTTGGATTTACCCCGATGAGAATCATTCTTAATAATATGCACCCTACTAATGTAAAAAGTGACGAAGTTATCGATACGCTATGTTAGATTTAAAAAATATATATATATTGCCTATCATATTCAAATATTTTAAAGTTAGTAATAAACATGTATTAGTCATAGTGTCACATAATGCTTAATAAGATAAACCACTTATATTTGATCTTGAGTTTGAATTTTTTTTATACATGAAGTTAAATATTTTTTTTGTAATTTGAAATTTCTTTTATATTAAGTTATGTCTCATAATTCTATTTTTTGATTTTTTTTAATGATTTAAACATTAATTTTTAACAGAATTTTAAGTAATTACCAAAATTAATGTTATTTTAGAAGATTGTACGAGGTGGGGTGGCTTTGCGAAACCAAACGGCTACCCACCACGTTTTTTTTTTTTTTTTTTTTTTTTTTTTTTTTTTTTTTTTTTTTTGTAACATTCAAATATTTGTAACAATGTTTTTTATTATTTAAAAATTATAATCAAATCTCAAAGTGATCATATTAAGCTTTATTTTTGCTAATGACTAATAAAAGTTAAAGTGTTGTTTGGATGAGACAAAAAGGACCCAACGCGCGTGGCCAATTTGGGCCACATCTCACTGAAATCTTCTAGATAGTATATTTCCTTTTGGGATCTTGGAGCTTGTTTGATTATTATTTTTATTTTATGATTTTTTGGGATTTTATCTAAAATTCTGTTGGAAAATATATTTAGATTTTTAATATATTTTTTTATTTAAAATTTTAATTTAATAAAAATAAATAAGAATATTTTACTTAAATAAATAAGAATATTTTATTTAAATAAATGAGTGATTTGATTTTGTTGGAATGATATATATAAAAAAATTATAACTTTTTTTGCATAAAATTTCAAAACAATTTCAAAGATTAAGCCTAGTTTAGTTGGCCTTGTTTGGATTAGTGTTATTATTTAGGGCTCGTTTGATCTTGAGATTTTTTTAACGATTTTTATGGATTTTGTCAAAATAAAAAAAATCGTGTTAAAAATAACTTATTTAAAATTTGTTTAAGATAAATTATTAAATATTTTTTTGTATTAAAATTAAAATATTTTAATATATTTAATTGATGTGATTCAATGATATTAATATACAATTTTTTATATTTTAATATATATATATATATATATATATATATATATATATATATATATATATATATATATATATATATATATATATATAATGATGCTTAATTTTTAAAATCTCCAGATTGTCGATCGAGAGTTGTGGTTAATTTTGATATATATGTGAGAGTAAATGGATACTTGGGTCAGATTGTGGGTTAATCCGCTTATAAACATTTTTAACGTAATATTTTTTTCACAATGCCCTTGTTCAAATTTAAAATTTTCAAATAACTCAATAAAATAAAATACCACTTCACCCCCTTTTTATCCATTAAAATCAATTAATTCATTAATTAAAATACTAAAATACCATCTTTTTATCTTTAAGTTTTTTTTACCTAAAAAAAACATTATTATCTTTTCAAAATTATCCCTAATAAACTTCTCTTTCTCAAACTATTTAAATAACCTACAACAACAAATGCCTATACCTTACTAATATTTAAAATAATATAATTTATTTTGTATACACAAAAGTTATAACATTTATGGAAAATGAAAATTCTAAAAAGGTGGCAATACTAATAATAAATGATGTAAAAAAATGCCAGATGTTTTTTTAGACTTGGAAGACCTTTCTTGGTTGAAAAAGATCAGTCCAGTTGGAATGTGAACCAGAAACACTGTTCATTCCCACCTTCTTGTCTTCCAATCTCCACTGTCTATCCTTTTCCCCTATAATTTGATGCCCGCCTTCCCATTTCTAGATATTTTCAGACAGAGGATTTGTTTAATGGTTCATTAAGAGAGAAGCAAGACTTTTTGTTTTTCTTTTCCTCCTCAAATCCGCAACTACGATGGAAGAGGGACCTCTGAGCAGCGGAGATGATGCAATCAATTTGGATGTTGATAAGAAAGGAGGTGTTACAGTTCCTATGATGCGGTGGGGGAGGTTTCTTCCTCGGATTGTTCTCAGAGTATTGCTGGTAGAAGCGGATGATTCCACTCGCCAGATTATTGCAGCGCTTCTCAGGAAATGCAGTTACAAAGGTAGTATATTTGTTGATCTCTCCCATGACCCATTGGTTTTCATTTGAGATAACCATGTTTTCAATTCAAGTTAACTAGTGATTATCATTGGCAGATTTTGTTTTCTGTAATGTATTTTGATCTGGCCTTGGAGTTGTACTTAAATTTAGGTAGAAGCTGTGGATTTCTTTTAGTTTCTAAGAAATGTTGAAGCTTTAGGATAATATGTTATGTTTTCTAAGCAGTTACTGCGGTTACTGATGGACTTGAGGCGTGGGAAGTACTGAAGGGAAAATCTCCTAAAATAGATCTCATATTGACTGAAGTTGATTTACCATCTATATCGGGATTTGCTCTTCTTACTTTAATCATGGAGCATGAAATATGTAAAACCATTCCTGTCATAAGTAAGAACTAACCTTCTGTTATTGTGGTATTGAGCAGATAGATTAATGGTTTAAACTTTACTACTTTCACTGTGATTTAGTGATGTCATCGCAAGATTCAGTTCGTATGGTGTACAAATGCATGCTGAGAGGTGCTGCTGATTTTCTGGTGAAACCTTTGAGGAAGAATGAGCTGAGGAACTTGTGGCAACACGTTTGGAGAAGACAGAACGTATGTATGCCTTGTAATTACAGTATGAAACATGTTGGATTCAATTTTTTAGACGCCTGCAATCTAATTGATTGCCTTTTGTTACTTTTGCTGTTATATCGTCAGTTCACTAACAGTGGACAAGGTGCTCAAGATGAAAGTGTTGCGCAACAAAGGGTTGAAGCTGGAGCTGAAAGTAATGATGCTAGCAATGATTCATCAAGTGTCTATATTGCCACTGATCAGAAAATCAGAGAGCACGTCGAGAAAGGAAGTTATGCCCAGGTTGATTTCATTTTCGATGAGACTTGTTTCTGCAACCAGCTAATTTTCTTGATTGTTTTGAGTTTCATATTTTTGGAAATAGTTTAGAAGCTTAAAACACATTTTATCATCATCATATTCATAATCATCAACATGAACATGTGATTGGAGTAATTTAAGTCCATGATATTTGGTTTTTAGTGTAGATTGTATGTGTTTGTATTTAAGTTGGAGTTTGCATGTTTTACAGAGCTCTTCTACAAAACCAGACATAGAAGTCGATGACACATTCCCTAGAATTACACATGAACTTCGAAAATATGATCTAGATTATGTGGGCTTACTAAAGAATGAAGAAGTTTCTCCATCTAACAAGAATTTAAAGATTCTTGATGGTAAAGCATCTTTCTTTATTGTATTTCTTTCAATGTTCTTAACATCTTTTAACACATACAATTTATTTCATAATATAATTCTGAAATATTCTGTTTCTTCAAACAAAAATTTGATAATATTTATTTTTTGTTTACCAGCGTGTCCTGGCCAGCTTGTGCGCACCTTGCCCAATCAATGGGGGAGGCTAGCACAACGACCTACCGGCATGACCCCCAACTTCAATCAAGGTGCTTGCAATTATAATTGAACTTGAACATCGTTTTGAATATTGTTATAGTATTCCGTGAATGGAGTTCTGATAAAACAACATGGGACCTGAAAATCAAGACACGATTGAATTGGTATTTTATATTAATATTATTATTATTGATCAGGAGTAGAGGTAGCTGGCAGCAAAAAAGACAAGATAATGATAAATGATGAAAAACCTGAAAGCCATCTTCAAAACAATGTTGAAGTTTTTGCTACGAATCCATTATCTGCTGCTATTCTTCCTTTGAAAGAAGCTGTTGATTTAATTGGAGCATTTGGTGATTTCTCAAATAGTATTTGCAGAAGTATCAGTCCTCCTAGAGATTATATAACAGATGGAGTAGAAGATTATCTGAAGCTGGATCTTTCCTTGAGAGGATCTTGTGCTAGTGTTTCCGTAAATCAAGTTATTACAACTGTTGAAAAGCAGAGATTGAACCACTCTGATTCCTCAGCTTTTTCAAGGTTTTCCTCATCTTTCATATAGAAATGATATTTTTAATATTGAAGCATGAATAAGATTTTTGTTTTCCTTATACAGGTATATAAACAAGAAATATGATCGGATTGAGAGCTTGAGTCGAAAGGTGGTTGATGAAACTGTTTTTGATGGTCCTGGTCAATGGAAAGGTGAAATATCTTTTCCTGGACCTCATCATCAGCAGAAGGCAATATTAACTGTTCCAGTTCCATTCAGAACCATAAGGGTGGATAATTCATCTTTTAAAATGAATCCCCTCTTTGAACAATCAAACATTGAAAGAAGAAACTCTCAAAAGCTTTGTAGTAGTTCTAGAACAGAGCAGCAAGTTTTGAACAACAACTCAGAGAAGAACAAGTGTTCATCGGATAATAAACAACAATATTTTGATCAAATTCCAGCTCCAGGTCATTGGGTTTCTGCAGAGAATGGCAATGATAGAATCTTGCAACAACGGTCCATCCAGAGAGAAGCAGCCTTAAACAAATTCCGTATGAAACGAAAAGAAAGATGCTATGAGAAGAAGGTAACTCACATTTTTCCCTTTCCCTTTTCCTTGTACTAGTTCTTGATCATGTAAACAAATGTTGTGTTGTATGTTGTAATTACTTACAGGTACGATACGAAAGCAGAAAAAAGCTGGCAGAGCAACGACCTCGGGTGAAAGGACAGTTTGTTCGTCAAGAAGCACTACTACTATTGGAAGAGACGAATAGTACTGAACTTGGTAATTCAGATGACAGTTAACTAGTCTATTTAACTGTTATTATATAAGAGGATGTTCAAGTTTTGAGGCTGCTGGTGTATATATTGTTTTCTGTACAATTCTGTGTTCATATTGGGAGTATATAGAAGAAATTCTCAATTGAATGGAATAAACTTCTTTATATTAAGCTTTATGTACATATCTCTTATAAATAATTTCAGTTAACTAAATTATTATAATGAAGGTAAAGTCTTGCAAAATGTTTATTTATTGTGGCAGATGAATACCATATTACTTAAAATATTTTTTTTGTTTATGTCTACTTAACTATTATGGAGAAAGAATAACGTGTCATCATATTTTGAAGGAGAAAGAAAATTTGTTAATTTTCTAATAAATCATCAGTAATTCTCTCTTCAATTCTCCCTCTCAATCATTTATAAAGAAAAATTCTCTACTCAATCATTTCTCTATTAGAAAGAGAAGTGAAGAAATTCCCTCTTAAATTTTCTTTCCCAATCATTTCTTTAGTAAAATGAGTGATAGGGGAGGAAATTTGGAGAGTGAATAAGAGAAGAAATGACGTGTCTTTCAGCATCAAATAATTCTTTCTCAAATTCTCTCTTCAAAATTCTATCATTCAATCATTTCTCTATGTTGGGTCAAATTATTTTGACTAAAATTAACTAAAGAATAAACTTATTTTATGCTTACTTTATTTGATGATCTTTGTTAAAACTTAGTTGTGAATAAAGCTAAATTGTCTATTTATTTTGTATAGGTGCATATATATAAGACTATGCTACTTTAGACATGGTCTAAAGTATGCTATCTTAGACGTTATACGCAGTTAAACATGATAGTTTAACTGCTTTAGACCCGGTCTAAAGAGATGCGTAGTTAGACGAGGTCATCTAACTCCTTTAGACGCGGTCTAAAGAGATGCGTAGTTAGACGAGGACGTCTAACTTCTTTAGACGAGGTCTAAAGGGACGCGTAACTAGACGAGGTCGTTCAACTCTTTTAGACGATGTCTAAGGAGATGCATAGTTAGACGAGGACGTCAAACTCTTTTAGACGAGGTCTAAAGAGATGCGTAGTTAGACGAGGTATAAAAGGATGCATAGTTAGACAAGGTAATCTAACTCTTTTAGACGCGATCTAAAGAGATGCGTAGTTAGACGAGGACATCTAACTCCTTTAGACGAGGTCTAAAATGATGCGTAGTTAGACGATGACGTCTAACTCCTTTAGACGAGGTCTAAAAGGATGCGTAGTTAGACGAGGTCGTCTAACTCTTTTAGACGAGGTCTAAAGGGATGCGTAGTTAGACGAGGCCATCTAACTCCTTTAGACGAGGTCTAAAGGGATGCGTAGTTAGACGAGGTCGTCTAACTCCTTTAGACAAGGTCTAAAGGGCTGCGTAGTTAGACGAGGTCGTCTAACTCCTTTAGACGCGGTCTATAGGAGCACGTCTAATGCCTTGTTTTAGTAGCCGTCTGAAGAAAGCATACGTCTAACCATGATCAATTAATTGTCTGATACTCTTTCTCCACTCACTTTTGTGCAGTCTGTCAAGCCAGCTAATTACATCAAATGGATGAATGTCATGTACGCGAATATCCTTCCAACTACCTGTCTAGTACAAAACAATATCAAAGGATATTTGAAGACCTAATTGTTCGGTTCGACCACGATCTAATTGCTCAGAGTGTGTTGTACTCTGGTACTATGGGAGGCCTTCCAACGGACACATGCCACGTGTCCACAAAAAAGATTCGACCGTTTGTGTCCGTCTACTATAAATAGATGCTCAAGGACAACATATGATCTCTTTCTTGATGTCTGCTCCTCGCTCTCTTGGTGATCTGATTTACAATCTTACTCTTGCTTTTACTGACTTCTTACATCCTTCAAGATCAAGAGAGAAATTCAATTACTGTTTAGCTGTGAGAACATTGTAAGTTGATCATAGGCTATTCTGTTCAATAGAGAGTTAGTTAGCTCAGTGAGTTGTATTCGATTTAAAGTATTTAGTGGATATCCTTTCAATTGTGGAAGAAGAGGTGACGTAGGAGTTTTATCTACAAACATCCATAAAACTCCTTACGTTCTTTACTTTCTTTCATTTACATTCGGTCGTTCAAAGCTTCAAATCCGACAAACACTTCCGCACTTGAATCAATTTCAAGAGTTTGGAGGATTTGTGAAAAATAGAAACAAATACTAATCCCTCACATGATTATTATCGAAAAAATTATCGTTAGTTGTTAACAATAGTCAGACTCCAATCTCTATTGGTAGCACCGATCCAATCACTACATTAGAAAATTTCTAATTTAATATATATTTAAAAGTTTTACATATTTATTTTATTATATAAAAATATATTTTAAATTTATTTTTATTTTTTTTAAAGATTTATATATATATTATTTATAATTGGTAAAATTAATGATAATTTTAAAATAAATATTTGTAAATAATAATTTATATTAAATTCTATTTATAATATATATTATTGTATATAATGTTTTTTTAAAATAAAAAGAACAGGACACTCACACCAATAGCCCCCATTATTAAATAAATCCTTTAAAGAGTAAATAATAATAATTTAATTAAATATTTTGACGCTATAATTTTATTTTATAATTTATTAATAAAATTAAAAATTCTAATATATATATATTATTAAAATATATATTTTGAACTAATTCTAATAAATAAATAAAAAATAATTTTCATAATATTAAAAATTACTCCTTAACAATTTTAATAATGTATTATATATATATATATATATCAATAAATATATATATATATATATATATATATAATTTTTAGTGTGATATTTTTAATAATATTAATCATTTTAATATATATATATATTTAAAATATGTTTATATTTTAAATATATATAATTATTATGGTTATTTATTATAATAAATTCAAAATATAATTTTTTATTATATATTTTAATAATATATTAAAATTGTTAATTTGATTAAAAAATTAAAATAAAATTATTGTCTCAAAATATTTGATTCTAAATTATTATTAATTAAATAGGATAATTTTAATTTACGTTCAAAATATTTATTCTAAACTTAATATTATTTAAATAAAAATATTTTAGATAGAATTATTATGTAAATTCAATTAATTTTAAATAAATATTAATTTATCCAAATTTAATATTATTATATATTTTAAAATACATCAAATATCTAAATTATATAAAAAAATATATATATAAATTTATAATTTATTTTTATTTACTTGAAAAATACATAAAAAAAAAATCATATATATATATATATATATATATATATATGTATATATATATTTATTTACACAAGGACCAATCAAATAAATCGACAATATTAATTAAATAGGAAGAAAAATAATTCCAATAAATAATTTTAAACACTGAATTTTACATTAAATTACCCATCAAACTATATAAAATTTTATTGGAGTATAATATTACTTATTATTATTATTAGTATGCTTGTTTTTTCATTTAATTAATATTTTAAATACAAATTATATATGATAATTAAAATAACCAATCAAAAACATAATATAAAAGCACAACTTAAAAAAATTAGATACTTAGATTGATTTGTTTTAAGTCAAACATTTTTATTTTTTTTATTAAAGTTTTAATTTGTTTCCACTAACAAAAAAAATTCTTGTATATTATGTTAACTTAATGTTTACAAACAAAAACAAACTACAACAATCTAACACGAAGAAAAGACAATAAAAAGATTCACGAACTCAAAAAAAAACATTAAAAAGAACTAAAAAACAGTATTCATCAAAATATTTAAAATTATAAAAATTTGATAAGATATTTATAAGAAAAATATAACATAGACTTGATAAAAACAGTAATTATACGAGTTATCTCCCCGTCTTATTAAAATAAAAAAAACATAAACATATATAAATCTTGAAAAATAATTTACATTTATCTCTAAAAATTATATAGTAATATTTAGTAAGATGAGAATTTAAAAAAATACACTTAATTAAAAATAATTAAGTCAAATAAAATTAATATTATAACAATATAAAATTAGACAAAATTAAAAAATAATATATAAATATATATATATATATATATATATATATATATATATATATATATATATATATATATATATATATATATATATATATATGTTGGAATTGATATTTTATAAACTTGAGTCAATTTAAAAAACATATTTTTAAAGTATATAGTGTGTCCAATGTTATATTTTGTATACAAACAAATAAATTAAAAATAATATTTTCAATACTTTTTAAATTTAATATCTTATTTAATATTTTTATTTACTTTATTTACTTTTTATTTTTAATTAATTTTATTAATTTTTTTTCTTATTTATTTTTACTTTATTTTAGTATTTTTAATCAATAATGTTTTTTTACAAAGACTATAATAATAATAATAATTATTTTTTTGTTAAACAATAATATTAATTGTTATATTTATTTAATAATAATATAATATTTTATATAAAAAAATATTTTTATATAATAATATTATATATTAAAAAAATTAATATTTATCAACCATTTAAATCATGTCAAAATATAGTGTTAAATATATTTTTATTTTTTTGTCTTATTGTTTGAATATATATATATATATATATATATATATATATATATATATATATATATATATATATATATATATATATATATATATATATATATATATATATATATATATATATATATATATATATATATATATATATATATATATATATGTGTGTTCTTGCTTGTTTTTGTTCTTAACGCTAGTTAGAGAAAATATGTTCTAATGCATACTCGTATATTCAAAACTTGTGTCTATTGGATGATTGAGTTCGGATATTTTAAATCGGGTTTTAAAGTTGGACATGAGAGAAGAAAAAGTACTTAATCGGGTTTGAAGTCCAAAATGATGAGTGTGTGAAACTCAAACCTAATACCCGATTATATTAATATTAAAATCAAAATGTATTTTGTTATTAAGGTTAATATGACATTTCAAATGCCAAATCATTACAAACCACACAATAAATATATCATGTTTTTATCCTCATTTCATTCTAATTTTAATTTCTTAATATTTTCATGTTAATTCTATCATTAATTATTAATTTTTCATTTTCATCTAATGACAAAACTTTATTCTCTCTTCTATTTTATTATTCTTTATTATAAATATAAAGTTGTTATCTTATTCATCGTCTATAAATAAATAAATAATCAGGTATGCTATGTTTTTTTATATTTTAATATCCTCAAAATTATTTTTATTTGAATAATCCGTCATCGTTAAAATTCATTGTCTTTCTAAGACGACGTTTTCAGCGATGAATGACATTTTATTCGCCGTCCCTGATATTTGTAAGTGACAACATTAATACTATTAGCGACGATTTTTGTCGTAGCTAATTATGCATTTTCCACCGGTGATCTACATTCTTATAGATATTTAAATGGGTAATTGAGTACCCGTCAGAATGGGTCGGATTTTAAAATGAAATTTGAGTTCGGGATTATGTACTTCACTACCGATGGATCATAGGGTACCCTATTGAGCTGATTATTTTTTTTATATGATACCTGGAGAGCTCAACTGAATTTTGATTCGTGTTTTAATTTAGTATTTGTATGATTTTGAGATTTTTTTTTTACTTTTGACCAGTATTATATAAACTCGACTCAATTGTAATAAAATATACATTTACATAGAGTTATCCACGTTTGATACTCACGTAAAATAAAATATTTTTTAAAATATGTTCTTCCTAGATCTGAATTATTAACCTATAATCATTAACCTTGTAAATATGATAACTTAACTAAACTAAGTTACTTTTATATTAAATTATTAAAATTTCTATACAATTTAAAAAAGTATTAAAAATATTTAAAAAAAAGTAAAAGCTGCAAAGGTCCTCTGCATATCCAATAGGAGTCGGGCTGGTATATGATGTTTTAATATTTTTCAAGTGATATTGGTTAAGTTATGCTAAATCAAGTAATCATATTTTGAATTAATTTTATTGAGCTTATAATTTTGTTATAATTTTCCTTAACTAACCAGGGAATACTTTTATTCCTAAATATTTAATTTTACAAAATCACTTTTTCATAATTTATTTTGAAATTGAAAAATCTATAGATATATAAAGAACAAGACACGAGGAGAAGCAACATTATGGTGCTGAATGGATTATGTGATTTTGTTCTACATATTTTTATTCAGTTTTGGTCTCGGTGAGCCTTCATATATTTAATAATAATCAATTAATGACAAAATGGGCGACTTAAGCCTAATCAAAAAAAGTAATGTATTATTTATCTAGTCGTTTTAAAACAATTAGTGTATATTTTTGTTAAAATTTCACTTATCATAATTGCATTTTTTTTTATAAATCTTACATTTCAAACCCTTTTAAAAAAATTAATTATATTATGTTCAACTACTCACTCTAATTTAATTCATGACTTTGTTTCTTTTGCTATACCATATTACCATGCAAATAATATCAAGCTGCCATAATAATTCTATTTTTACAAAATAAAAATATCATACAGACTTATAATAAATTACAGTATTTATTAGAAAACAGTAAAATTACCAAATCAATTAAATTAAATATTAAAAAAACTTGTATTATCAATTTATCATATATAAGAATTGTATAACGAAATCTACACCTTGTAGCATTAAATTTTCCTTCATTTTTCATAATAAGTTATAAATTTATCAATAACAGGTGTCCGTTACCAAAAATAAAGTCAAACATAATTATATTATTCATTAAAAACATTTATTTGCATAATATGTTGAAGAGAATAAATAATTACAAAGGCCCTTTAAAATTGTTAAGTTTGAAAAAGAAAAATATAGAGAGCAGGGCAAAGACATGGTGCTGATTAATACATTAATATGGATTTTGTGCTTTTGTTCTAAATTTTGTTGTTCAGTTTCTGGCTCTGTGAGCTATGATGGGAAATCGATCATCATCAACGGTCAAAGAAGGATTCTAATTTCTGGCTCCATTCATTATCCGAGAAGCACTCCAGAGGTAGTTAATAATATTTCAAGCCCACCAGAATTCACCATTGATGGTGTTGATTTTGAAATATCATGCTAGCTGTTTTTCAAGATAAAATATCATGTTGATATATATATATATATATATATATATATATATATATATATATATATATATATATATATATATATATATATATATATATATATATATATATATATATTATTTTACTTTTTATTAATTCACTGGAATGATTTTAGTCACAAAAATTGTCACTTGATAATATTTAAACTATATATTATAAATGTGTTATTTTTTTGGCTCAATTTATATTTAAAATCCAAACTTAAGTAGTTTTGATTAGATAGATATTCAAAATTTGAATAGTGTGATAGGACTCAGAATTAACATAAATGTAGTCATTTGATGATTTATCCCAAATGATAAAATATATGTATTCTTATTTTAACGTATTATTTTATTTTATTTATTTAATTTAGCATGTCTGTAAAACAAAATGATACTTGCATGTATATTTACACACAAACATTTTAGATGTATTTTTTTAAAATTGAGTATAGATCTATGCAATAAAAACTGTCGAAGTGATTTGAATAGTTAAAAATATATGTGATGTGATTAAAAATTTGGAAGAATTCAGAAGGAGGTAGATTTGAAATTTATTTTTTTCTGAGAATGACATAATTGTGTACTTTCTATAATTTTAGATGTATTGTTTTTAAAATTGATTGTTTCTTTTTAAGATGTATTTTTTCAAACTATTAAATGTGGTTTGAGTTTATTAAAGAATGTGTGATGAATGAGAAAATTTTGAAAAATAATAATAAAAAAAGAATTTGTATTTTACATCTACAAATATGATAAATTAATTTTAAAAAAATGTTATTATATAAAATAAGAAGAACGGGTGTTCAATCGTTCAAAACCCAAATGACTAAAATTATAATAGTTTCAGGTCGCATAATTCAAAATTCGAGCCCAGATCAAATCTATCCAAATTCAAGTCTTAAATAATAATTGAATAATTATTTTTGTATGCTTTTGTAATTGTTTTATTTTTGGTTTTAGTTTCATAATTTGGTTACTAAACTATATTTATTTAATGTTTCTCCATTGGTGATTCATTTTGTACGGCAGATGTGGCCCGATCTTATACAAAAGGCGAAAATGGGAGGACTTGATGTCATACAAACTTATTTGTTTTGGGACGGTCACGAACCCTCTGTTGGAAAGGTATGATAACTCTTTTCTCTTTGATTTTGGTAACGAAATATTTTGACATTCATATGATAACTTGTTTAATTGTATGTTTTTTAAAATAAAAATAAAAATCTATGTTCTTTTTTATTTAATTTCTTTTCAAATATAGTAAATCACAATTTGGTGGCAGTATTATTTCGAGGGAAGATATGATCTAGTTCAATTCGTCAAATTAATTCATCAAGCAGGACTTTATGTTCATCTCCGAATTGGCCCTTATGTATGTGCCGAATGGAACTTTGGGTAACACAACCTTCTTTCTATTCACAATCCTTATTTATTTTCAATCATTTAATTAATCACATTAGTGATACATTTCAAATGATTTGTTTTTTTTTTTCTATCTTGAAACAGAGGATTGCCTGTTTGGTTGAAATTTTTGCCCGGAATAGAATTTAGAACAGATAATGAACCTTTCAAAGTGAGCTCAATTTCTATTGACCAATTCTTTTGATATAGTACTTTTACAAAATCTTGATGGGATTTTGAGCAGGAAGCAATGCAGAAATTTACGACGAAAATTGTGGACTTGATGAAGTCGGAAAATCTCTTCGCATCACAAGGAGGCCCAATAATCTTGTCCCAAGTATAAAATTAAATTACTAATCATAAACTTGGTGATTTGTGTTAAATGGAACTAACTACATTCTAAATTGACAGATAGAGAATGAATATGAATTGATGGAATGGGAAATTGGGGGACCTGGGAAGGCCTACATGGAATGGGTATCCAAGATGGCAGTTGGCCTTAACACAGGAGTCCCATGGGTTATGTGTAAGCAGGAAAATGCCCCTGACCCTATTGTAAGTGTTACATTTATTGTGGATTTGTTTTTTACAATTCTAGTTAATCTCATAATACAATTTGTTCATCTATTATATCTTATTATCATACAGATAAACACTTGCAATGGATTTTATTGTGAGAACTTCAACCCGAATAAGGATTACAAACCAAAGATGTTCACCGAAAATTGGACCGGATGGTGAGCCGAATAAGATTTTTTTATTTTTTTTTTATGTATTTTGACAGTTTTATCAATTTGAATCTGGTTTATTAGGTTCACTGCTTTTGGGGGACCAACTTCTTATAGACCTGTTGAAGATTTGGCTTTATCAGTTGCAAGGTTTATTCAGAACAATGGTTCATTTATCAACTATTATATGGTAAGATTATTGTAAAATAACTCCACTTTGGTTACAAATTACGATTAAATCGATAAATGTCGCTCTAAACTGTTTGTAACAGTATCACGGTGGAACAAATTTTGGAAGAACAAGTTCTGGCCTTTTCGTAGCTACTAGTTATGACTATGATGCTCCCATTGATGAATATGGTATAACTAAATGAATAATTAATGTATCAAAATTACCAAATGATCTTTCGACTACTAATTAATAAATAATGTTTTGTAGGACTAATTAGGGAACCAAAATGGAGTCATTTGAAATATCTACACAAAGCAATTAAGCAGGCTGAGCCAGCTTTAGTGTCATCTCATCCCACAATTAGTTGGCCTGGGAAGAATTTGGAGGTAATTGATCATGACCAATAGAATGTTACTTATCTTTAAAACTAACTTATTAGATTTAATGAATGATATTTGTTCTTCTACTACGTACCAGGTTCATGTTTTCCAATCGAAAATAGCTTGTGCTGCATTCCTGGCAAACTATGATTCAAAATATTCATCAAAAATCACATTTTGGAATAAGGAATACTCTTTACCTCCATGGTCTATCAGCATCCTTCCTGATTGCAAAACCGAAGTTTTCAACACTGCAAAGGTATTAATACGTTACAAAAACACGTTTTCCTTTGTTTATTTTGATGCAAACCTACAAAAATGTTGTTTCATAGGTTACTTCCCCACGAATACATGCACAAATGCTTCCAATTACCGACAAATCATTCTCATGGGAATCGTACGTCGAACAAGTGGCCTCTATAGACGACCCGAAAACATTCACCAAGGAGGGGTTGTGGGATCAAGTAGACATTACTTGGGATACATCAGATTATTTGTGGTACATGATTGAGTAAGTATCTATTTATTCATATAATTAATATATTTTAAATTTTCATAACAAATTAACTTTAATAAATCTTTGTTACTTTTTCAGTGTTTCCATTCAGAAAAATGAAGCTTTTCTGAATAATGGGAAATATCCAATCCTAACAATAATGTCAACTGGACATATTTTACATGTATTCATCAATGGAAAACTATCAGGCACTAAATATGGATCATTGGATAATCAAAGATTAATGTTTAACAATAGTGTACATTTGGTAGCTGGTGTCAACAAGATTTCTCTACTAAGTGTTTCTGTCGGCCTTTTTGTAAGTTGACATCGAAGTGGAAATCAAAAGATGTATTCACGATATTATTAAAACAATGTTACATGCCTTTTTCAGACGGGTGGCTCACATTTTGAGAGGCATAATACTGGTGTTCTTGGGCCAGTGACCCTCAATGGTCTCAATGAAGGGACACGAGACTTGACAAAATGGAAATGGTCTTACAAGGTGATATTTTCATTCATTCATCAATTTCTTAGTGTTTTAACTTTTAAGGTATGAGAATTGAGATAAAACATGTGTATTATCTTCTTTTTTTTTTCAATAAAGCTTGGTTTAAAAGGTTCGGCTTTGAACCTCCACACTACCATAGGATCATCTTCGATAGAATGGACACAAGGATCTTATGTTCAACCAAACCAACCTCTTACATGGTACAAGGTAATCACAATCCAGTTCTCCTTTTGACCACATTGATCTTTATTATGTTCACTTCATGCTAATTAATCTTTTTCATGTTAATCTTTTAGACAACTTTCAATGCACCAGCAGGGAAAGATCCGTTAGCGTTTGATATGAGCACAATGGGAAAAGGAGAAATATGGGTAAATGGGCAGAGCATTGGAAGACACTGGCCCGGTTATATCGCGAATGGAGATTGCAGTAGCTGTAACTATGCCACATATTATGAGAAGAAGTGCTACACCAATTGTGGGCAACCCTCACAAAGATGGTGATTAGAAATAATTCTTCTTGAATAATCAAATTCCATGATTTTGTCATTTTTTTTCATATATAGATTTGTATTGAATGTGAGTTTCTGTTTTTTTTGGTGTGTTTAAGGTACCATGTTCCTAGGTCCTGGTTGAAGTCTACAGGGAATCTGCTAGTTATATTTGAAGAATGGGGAGGTGATCCATCTGGTATTCATTTGGTGAAGAGGCGATTATGAGATGTTTTATGGATAGTTCTAAATGGGAATTATAGGCTAGTATTATTGAGATTTAATTATTGTAATATTTGGTAGTGTTTAAAATAACAATAATATTATTGTTATTATTAATTTAGGGTAAAATCTTATTTAGGGTTCTTTTGACAATTTATATTAAAATATATAGTTTTTATATTTTTTTAATCATTCTAATTCAAATACAAAATTAAAATTAAACTAAGGGATGAAATTTTATGTGAAATTAATTACTTGTTTTTTTAGATAAAACTTTGTGATTAAAATGTTTATTTTCTTCCTTTAACTATTTAACTAGACTTTTTTTCACATCTAATTATGTAATATTATTTTTAGAATTAATGTATTATTGAATAAATAGGTAGATTTTTCCTCCCAGTTATTATAGGCGAGATTTACTGACTGAGGGTTAGAGAGAGAGTCCTGAAAATAACGAGGGAGAGAGTATATGAGTTACTTAGGCCATGTTTGAGGATGTGATTTTTTGGATTTTGTCTGAGTTTTATAAAAAAAAACCTTGTTTGATAAAAAGTAGGAAAAAATTGGTTTTTAAAATTTAAAAACTAATTTGCCTTTGACTTTAAAAGATATGGTGTAGGCGAGAGAATGATGGTTTAGAAATAAGATAAAATTAGAGGGTAATTTTGGTATTTAAATGATAAAATTATTTGATTTAATGGTTGATAAGATGTTTGAGTTTTGAGATAAAAACTGAGTTTTATCCCAAACACCCCTTCACCAAACGAGGCCTTAGAGTATTTAGGAAGCAATTTTGATTATCCGCAAGCATCTAACTCTATGTAATAAGAGGAGCCTGAGAGAGTTGGGAGACCTAATGTAAAATCAATTTTTGAGAGCTCCAAAAATTAAAACAAATATTATGGTTATATATTTTATCAAAAACATATTAAATATACAAATTAAATATATAATTAACTAGATCATTTTTTAATATATATATATATATATAGTCGTATAAGTATTAATATGATTTTGGTGATTTTGAAACCTCATTATAATATTTGTGATATATTGTGTACGATGTATTTATAATTAAAAAAATGATAAATATTTTAAAATGAGTAGAGATTATAAGATAATGAACAAATAAAAATAAATAAATTTACAAGTATTAAAATTTAACCTTAAGATGATTTTCACAATTTACGATAAAATAAAATAAATATTAGAGATAAAAAGTGGCTACATTATAATTAGGTTTAGTGATATAAAAGGGTTATGGAGAGATAAATTATTTTAATATATTATTTTATTAGATATAATATGGAAAGAGAAAAAATTAATATATTAATATATTATATATAATATAGAGAAATAAGTAATATATATTATTATATAATATTGAGTGGGAAAAGAGGGAAAAATTGATGTATTATAAGAAATAAATATAATTTTATATATATATATATATATGAATAAAGTTAACGGTATTATAAGGAAATAAATATAATATTATATAAAGATGGAAAAAGTTAGCGTATTATAAGAAATAAATATAATATTATAGGTAAAATATATATTTTATAATATACCATATTTAATCAATAATATTATATATATATTTTACAATATACCATATTATAGATAAATTATTTTAATATATTATTTTATTAGATATAATATGAAAAGAGAAAAAATTAATATATTAATATATTATATATAATATAGAGAGAAATAAGTAATATATATTATTATATAATATTGAGTGGGAAAAGAGGGAAAAATTGATGTATTATAAAAAATAAATATAATTTTATATATATAGGAAAAAAGTTAACGGTATTATAAGGAAATAAATATAATATTATATAAAGATGGAAAAAGTTAGCGTATTATAAAAAATAAATATAATATTATAGGTAAAATATATATTTTATAATATACCATATTTAATTAATAATATTATATATATATTTTACAATATACCATATTTAATCTAAAATTTTGGGCCATGAAAAATGGGGCTGTGCAATTGCCTTGACCGACCATTATTCTGGTCGGGCCTGTATGTAATAATGTTAAAGAATTTAATTTTCTTCAGTGAGTTATGACCTTCCAGTGTGATGGTTCTTTCTTCGATCTATGGATGTAGACACATTCCTTGTATGATTTACAAGTTTTCAACCGTATCAAATTTCTTCAATTCATTGTGGTTTCTAAACACCTAAATTGAATTTAAAATTAATAAAATAAAATCGAAGCATCGATCTTGAACTCTTGCTAAGAATGTTGATCCAAAAATTATGTAGACATGTTTTAAAATATGTATTGATTTGGAATGCTTATTCAGTCTATTGACGCATGTTTATAGAATTTTGTAAAAATTGCTTAATGATCAATATTTTTTTTCATATCTTGGTATTAATTTCTTTATATTATGTTTCATTAGTTTAGTCTAGTTCCTACAAGTCTGGTGAGGGATTTTGTGAGGATTAGAACGAGATATAATGAAGAATTCACGATTTCAATTTTTTTGGATCGTCTTTTTCCTTTTTTCGGTGAGCTCCCGTGTTCTTCTACACGTTGAATGATAGCATTTGGTTACATGGAGGATGAAAAGCATGAGGTAAGAATGAGTTTAGGATGTTTGGATGGGAAATGAGAGATTGACCAAAAGTTGATGTTGGTTGTTGTTTCTCCACCGAAGCAAGATGAGGTCTCTCTTCGAATGAGAAAACCAAATTAGCGACCAACGAAAGGAATCGGTATCCAAATTTCTGATCGACTAATGTGCCCTGGTTTTCGACTAATAAAACATATGCCACAACCAAATGTGTGGCTCAAATTTCAACCAAAAACATGTTAGTCAACGCCCGAGGAAGTTGCATGCCAACAGACCGATGATTTCAACCAGCCGACCGAGTATTACTGTATTTCAGCCAACGGCCGATAAATCCTCTATATAGAGAGACCGATGTTCCTAGTCTAGAATCTAACCACTAGTAAAAAAATGACTATTAAAGATGGCGAAAACCCTCATTAAAAGAATCAATGCCGACGTTAATAATTATTAACGTCGGCGAACAAAGCCATCGTTCGTGGACACTATAAATCTTGACGTTAATTTTTTTTTTGATTATTAACCACGGCTATAGGGGGAGGAAACCGTGATTAATAATATATTATTATTAACCACGGTGTTACCCAAAGTCGTGGTTAATAATACTGTATTATTAATCACAGATTTGGATAACAACGTGGTTAATAATACTGTATTATTAACCACGGCTTTGGGTAACGCCGTGGTTAATAATAGAGTATTATTAATCACGGATTTGGGTGACGTCGTGGTTAATAATTTAAAAAAAAAAATTAAAAGTCACGATTATTTTTTAATTTTCACAAAACCTGTTTTAAATATTTTTACGAAAAAAAAGACAATACAAAAAATATAATTCATAAATCAAATTAAATCCAAATTCGACAAAATAATAAAATAGTAATACAAAAATTTGAAATTAATTTGTAATGTGAATCACTGATGGGGGGGGGGGGGGGAGGAGGGAAATCTTAGACATGAATGCCTCAAAAGCCTCTTGTTGTGCGCGCACCTGCGCCTGAATATCGTTAAATCTTTGCTCTTGTGCCTCCTTTTGTGTGCTTCCTGATCTGCGCGCACCTGCGCCTGGATATCGCTAATCCTTTGCTTATAAACCTCATTTTGTGCTTCATTTGCCTCCTTTTGTGCTTCTTGTTCTACGCGTATCATATTCAACTCTTCTCGCAGAATCCTATTCTCCACCATCAGCGTTTGTTGTGACACACACGAGTTGACACTTGAAGAAGAACTTCCCCTTTGATCGGGTCTGAAGTGAGTGGGATGTATTCCCGATTCCATCCCTGTCACCCTCCCGTGTCCCTGTCGTCCTAAAGCAGACTCAAACACCTCGAGCGGCGACATATTATGATTTGTTTCTAGCCACTCACGCATCACAGTCTACAATTATTTACAACATTAATGTTAGTGATTTTAAACTTAAACATTCAAACTAAAATGATAGAAATGATAACAACTTACGACGGCCTGTTGAACGAGCAGAGAAGGCGTGAGAGTCGGATCATCGGCAGTCGCTCTCTTAGTGTGTGTTTGTAGAAAGAACCCCCTTGACTAGGGGGTTGTCCCAACTCCCTCTCCTATACAAATAACATACATATATCATATGTTAGATAATATGTAAATTGAATAATTTAACTAAAAATTACCATATCTCGTTCTTTCTGCGAAAATGGTTTACTACCGGCCGGTGTGGTGGGGGTACATCAATTTTCTTTATGTTGTCAGCGTTGGTCTTACTTTTTTTTCTACAATTATAAGATAGTAGTTGTTAGTTAATAGTCGAAAAACACATATAATGATATATATACGACTATGTACTACACCTTAAATTCAGATGTGAAGTAGTGATTGTCAAGCAAATAATTCCAATCTTCGCGATAAAATTCCAGAGGAGGGTTTGTTCTGATTTTGTCCTCGTCATCAATATACGGGTCGATGTAAGTCTTCTTGTTCGCATATCTCTAGCTATCCCATGCCTTCTTTGCTTGTGCCATCGTCTTATCTCTATAGGATTTAATGAGAATGTCTGTTGAACTCTCGAAAGGATCCTGAAAAATAACAACATATTTTAGGATTTAAAAGTTTCAAATTATAAGATATTACGTTAAAAAATATAAAAATCACGGAGATAGACTGTCATATATGGTTCAATTGGGATTGGGAGAGATCAGACCAATTTTTTAGATGATGTGGTACCAACTCGCCTTTCCGGCTTCCGCACAACGCTGCCAATATGGTGAGACCAATAATAAGCGTTATCACATATAGGTCTTCCATCCAAGTCCCTAAACTCCAACCTCATCTTCTCTCATGTTCCCATTCTTGCAAGAACCGTGTTTTTATTCTTCCCTCATCCCCTCCTCAATGAAGTCTCTACTGTAAATAACATTAAAACGATATTTATTAAAATTTATATAGCACCACATTCTCTCACATTGTCTAACTACTTAATTAGATGTGGTCTTCAACAAACTCCCCCAAGAATTGATCAAGGAAGTTAGCATGAGCTTGGACTTAAAGTTTTTTTACCTAATTAATCTTTTTCCAATCCTAAATACCTGCCCCAAATATGAACCAAGAAAACGTTTTATTTAAAGAAATCTTTTACACCCTAAATGGTTACATCTTATGAATCAACAAAAAAATCATTGAATCCTACACCATATATATCATATCATTTTCTTTATTATCTTAATATTAATTATGTATTTTAAAAAAAAATCAATCTCCAAATATGTAACACATGAGAAATTGATGATCATTGAGAAAATTATGTAAGGAACGTGCTGAGTGAATGTAGGAATTGATTTAATAAACAAAATGGAAATGTGATGGAGGATTATTAAGGACGGCGTTATCATAAAGCCGTGATTAATAATACAGTATTATTAATCACGGCTTTATGATAACGCCGTCCTTAAAAATCAATAATTTGAAATTTATTATAGGATGACTATTAAGGACGGCATTATCATAAAGCAGTGATTAATAATACAGTATTATTAATCACGGCTTTATGATAACGCCGTCCTTAATAATCAATATTCTGAAAATTTAAGTGGGGGATTATTAAGGACGGCGTTTTCATAAAACCGTGATTAATGATACTGTATTATTAATCACGACTTTAGGAAAACGCTGTGGTTATTAAGTTTCTCTAAAAAATGCGAGAAGAAATGACTTTTAGCCACGGCGTTCATCATAAAACCGTGACTAATAATAATGGCGGGAGTGTGGTGGGAAAGCCAAAGCATTAGCCACGTCGAATACAAAGAAAGTCGTGGTTACTAAAATTTATTAGTGCGGGCATTACATAGCCGACACTAATAATAATTATTAACCACGGCGTATATATCACCGACACTAATAATAATTATTAATCACGACGAATGATAGCCGTGGTTAATGTTGATTGTTAAAAATACTTTTTCTACTAGTGAACCGAGGATTTGAGTCCTGGCCTCAATTTGACCGAAGAGGTTTCCTTGCTAGCCTCCCATTCGACCCTAATCTGGGATTCGACCACTAGCATCGCATCCTACTTAAGGTTTTCGACCTATGCCCACTTTTGTCTATAGTTCTACTACATGTGTTGGGATCCGTGACCCTCCGACCAAACGACCTCGACCATTGGTCCCTTAGGTCTTGTTTGTTTCCCATTTTCTGTGTTATTTTATTTTTCTCATTTTTGAAGCCTTATTTAATTTTCTAAAAATAAAAAAAATAATAAATGTTTTAGAATAAATTTCTTAACAGTAACACAAAAATTATTTTACATAGGAATCGTTTAGTTTAATCTATTTATATTTTTAGGAAAACCGATAACTCGGTTGACGAGTTAAACTGACCTATTTTTCTCTTGAGCCGTGTCTGGGATAATTTTTTCTTTGTAGGTAACCGGTCAGGATACACTTTGAGCCTTTGCTTGAGAAAAATAATCAAGTGTGGACCGAGTTACACATTTTTTAAGTTAGACCTTTACTAGTTTTGGTTTTCAGCAAACATGGATCAAACGAGACTTCTAATGGACACAACTTTTGACTAAAACCACTATTGAGACTGAGTTAGGATGTATTGGAAAGGTGAGATAATTAGATTTCACATTCGTATTGGAAGAAAACTTTAAGGCTGGCCGCAAGTCCATGTAATTCTCGATGGATCGTCGAGGGTCTTCAAGTGAACATCTTGACTTATGGGCGACCTAACTTGAGCTATAGGTCAAACCATGAGCGCTACTTGGTGTCAAAAGAAATCTAACTTAAAGTTATTTCCAATGATATCTTGTTTGATAAAAATGGTTTAGTCAAACAAAATATATGAATTTCTAAAGTCCCCCATGCTTTAGTTCCCTTAGGGAATGAAGTGGGTGAACCTGCATTGGATGTCGGAGTAAATTGACCACCTTAATCGTTAAATGGAGATGCGAGATCGGTGTCATTTGAACAGTGTGTGTCTTATCTTTCCAACCGTAGGTCACAATAAAAAACTAAGCATTATAGCCTAGTTATAAATTAAACACCGTGGACATGTCTAGTTTGACCTCGTCTTGGTCACATCGTCTTGTACCACCAATTCTAAGGGGTTAGAGAGTGGAATTCATTTAGAATATAAACAAACATCGTAGAGGACATTCAAGATTTCTAAAAAATCCAAGAATATCTAATTCTGTTGAGTATAGCGATCTGGATGATTTTTCCAAGTTAAGAGTCCCTTCAGGATTTTCTAGTGAAACAACACCCCAAAACACATGGTTTGGGCGTTTTTTCAAATAATACCGTGCCTAGTGTTAGCATAACGTCAGTACCCATGTTTTGTTTATATCATTTTGTGCATGACTTGGTGCGTTGACCTCCATTGACTCTCCCTTAACTCGCCTAGTTCAACTCAGTTTTTGACAATTTTATCCTTATGAAGGTATTCTGTACACAATTTCTAATAGTAACATTATACTCAAAATTCAAGATTTTTAGAACCAGTCAATTTGAACATTTTAGTTTTCTCGAATTCAGGCTCTTAATAAAAAATAATATTTGGACACACCAACAAGCCCCAAACTAGTTGTTTGGTACATTTTGTCCAACAACAATATTACACTCAAAGTTCATGATTTTTCAAGACGGTCATTTTGAACGTTTGAAAACATATGAAGCTCGAGTATTTTTTGAAATTGGCGTTTGGACTTTTACTCAAGGGTCGTTCTGAGTCAATTCCAAAAAATAATTTATGATTTTTGCTCCCATAGTCCAATAATTAAGTATGAACATCATAGTGGACCGGACATATTTATTTTAATTTCAGGGTGTAAAAATTGGGTATCTACACAAATATAATCCAACTATTTGATGAAATAAAATTTATTTTTTGAATCATTTCAAGTTTTTTAATTTTATCCTATGTTCCACATGTGTGTTCCTATGACGAATCTAGACGCATACTTAGAGAAAATGTGATTTACATTAGCTCTTTAAATATGAATTAGGTTAGAACTTTAGACACATGGATAAGGATTGGACAATCTTTAATAAAATTGTAAAATCATGTTTTTTATAAAAAAATATTTGTCCTATAGAACACCCATTTGCATGGACACGTGAGACATAACGTTGATACTTTTTTCATTTGTAACCAAACACCAAACTATAAAAATATAATCTATTTTAAAAATGCATTTGTACAAGAACGTCTTTTCTTTTCCTAAATTCTTATGAAGAAAATTAGGTGGCCTCTTTTTGTGAGCTATGTCTTATTTTGCCAAGTCTTATTTTTGGTTCATAATCTCACACTTAAGCGATATTACTCACAAGAATGTTGTTTCATTGTCCCATTTTATGATGAGAGGAATGTAAGCTACAAGACTTATTAAATAATCGACTAACACAATTGAATTCTAGTTTTTAGTTCAATTTGGTTCATCGTCAATTTTCTAAGATTCAAGAGGAATGTATGCATTGAATTATAAACTATCGAATTTGAAATGCGTTTTTCAAAATGTCAATTTTAAAAGATATAGACTAAAACATAATTATTTTAATAAGGACCCGTTTGGATTTTATTTTATTTAAAACCAACATTATAACTCTCATTTTAGGTATCCTTTTGTGTGTTCTCATCGCTATAGGTGCCTACTTTTTCTCACTTTTAGTCTTAAGGTCAATTACAGTTCACTTCAGACTAATCTGAAGGAGTTAGACTGCACGTCTAACTTTCACTAGTTAGACTGCAGATCTAACTTTCACATTCCATTAGACTCCACGTCTAATTACGGTTCCCTTCAGACTAGTCTGAAGGAGTTAGACCACACGTCTAACTTTCTCTTTCCATTAGACTCCACGTCTAATTCAACTAGTTAGACTACACGTCTAACTGCGTGTGTTAGACTGCACGTCTAACTTCACTAGTTAGATTGCACGTCTAACTCCGTGTGTTAGACTGCACGTCTAACTCCGCGTGTTAGACTACACGTCTAACTCAACTAGTTAGACTGCACGTCTAACTCAACTAGTTAGACTGCACGTCTAACTCCGTGTGTTAGACTGCACGTCTAACTCCGTGGATCTAATGTCAAATCGGTCTAATGAACCTCATTAAGACCACGTCTAATAAAGTCTAATTTTGATACACCTGCACCAAAGACAATTAGACACATATATTAAGTTTTATATCCATTCTTCATCAATATTCTAATAGTCAAACTACTTTGACATCAAGTCAAAATAATTTGACCCAACAAATACCGAACTAGTAAAATACCAGAAGGCTTGAATAAAACTAAAGTTATCATATAATACCGGATACGCTTCTTAAATAGAATCGAAGTCATATAAAACTGGAAGCGCTCTTCCAATTTAATACCGAACTTGATATAAAACTGATCTCGATATAAAACCGATCTCGATATAAAACCGGACGCGCATCTTCACATAATACTAAATTGATATAAAACCGATCTCGATATAAAAACGATCTCGATATAATATCGATCTTGATATAATATCGGACGCGCACCTTCACATAATACCGAAGTTATATAAAACCGATCTCGATATAATACCGGATGTACATCTTCACATAATACCGAAGTTATATAAAACCGATCTCTATATAAAACTGAACGCACATCTTCACATAATACCGAAGTTGATCAAATACCGAATTTAATCAACTACCGGACAACTTTCTGTTTCGGTTTTCTTCACTTTGATCCTACAAAATCAATGACACAATTTATTTTATTGATAAATTGAAAACTGATCAAAGACTTTAATCTAACAAAGGTAAAAATAAAGAAGTGTAGGGTTTTATATAAAAAGAGTATTAATGTCGCTGTTATCGTCTGCCGACGTTAATCTTCATTTAATGAATATCAATGTCGGCTTTATCCTAAATCCAATGTTAATAAATGATAGTATTAACATCATCGTTAGGTTAAGGCCGATGTTAATATTTTTAAATAAAAAATTCTTTGTTTTTGGTAGTAACTCATATGTATTAACGTCGACTTTAGGATAAGGATGACATTAATATTCTTAACCAAAAAACGCTTCGTTTTCGGCAGTAACTCACATGTATTAACGTTGACTTTAGGATAAGGTCGACATTAATAATATCATTTATTAACGTCGACCTTAGGATAAAGCCAACGTTAATAATATTTTCCAAATTTCGGTAGTGACTGACTTGTATTAATGTTGGCTTTAGCATAACGTCGATACTAATGTTAGATTAAATAATTTTTATTCTGAAGAATCTAAACAAAGTGAATAAAATTTCAATAATTTACCTCATCTTTCCAAACTAGTCCTAATTACCATACATGTAATCATAAAATCTTAGGTTGGAATGAAATCTAAAAGAAAAGTTAAAACAATAACCAAAGAAAACGGAACATATAAAATAACCAAAGATAAATTTAATCAATAACCAAAGATAAATTGGAAAAATAAAATAAAATTTCAATTACCTCATCTTGAGTTAGGATTAATATAATTTACCAAAGAAACGGTGGTAATCTAAGTGAAGAATAACTTTATATGTCGATAATATATAATCAAGTAATTAAATAAATCACAAATTACATTGATGGACAACTTGAATAGACAATAGGCAATCAAGATCATCTAAGATATCTTCATCTTCAATTTCTTTTAATAATTTGAAGATAGAGATATCTCAGATGAGATTGATGATCATTAAGAAAATTCCTTAAGGAGAAACGAGAGAGGAACAAGCTAAATGACTACAAGAATTGGTTTCTCCTTATGACTTCAACCAATGTGCTTCTAACCAATAAACAATCATACTTTTCTAAGAAATCTTAATCTTCAATTTTATTCTAACTAACTGAAGATGGAAATTTCCTAGAAGAGCCTAATTGGATATTAGTTATAAGGAAATCAGCAGTTTCACTTCTAAAATTCCATAAGGAGAAGCGAAAGTGGAGCGTTCTATTTATAGGCCATGAAACTTATCTGGTAAAGAATGTTAGTAATGACATTTGTCGGTAAGTCGTTTAAGTATAAATATTGATTATGAAGGACGTCGATATCATAATACCGTGTCTAATTATCTTTTTATTGGTCACGGTGTTATGCTAACTCTGTCCCTAATAGAGCATCGAAGATGAATCAATGTCGGCGTTATCGTGTGCCGACGTTAATAATTTTTTTAATATACCCACAAAGGAATTTATATGTCGATAATATATAATCAAGTAATTAAATATACCACATTGATGGACGACTTGAATAGACAATAGACAATCAGACTCTCTTAAGAAATCTCCATCTTAAATTTCATTCTAACCAATTGAAAATAGAGATTTGCTAGAAGAGATTGATGATCATTGAGAAAATTCTTTAAGGATAAGAGCTTCTAACCATTGAACAATCAGACTCTCGTGAGAAATATTTATCTTCAATATCATTCTAACCAATTGAAGATGAAGATTTCCCATAAGAGATTGATGATCATTGAGAAAAGAAAATTCAACCAATGTGCTTCTAACCGATATCCATTCAGGCTCTTCTCATAAATCTTCATCTTCAATTTCTTTTTAACTAATTGAAGATGAAGATATATCATAAGAGATTGAGAAGAGGCCGAATGAATATTGGTTGAAAAAAAAAACATTAGTTTCACTTTAGGAGAATCTCAAATTCCTTAAAGAGAAGCGAGAAAGGAGCGTACTATTTAAAGGCCATGAAACTTATTTAACAAATAATGTGAGCGACGTCATTTGTCAATGGATCGTTGATAGTCTAAATATTGATTATTAAAGACGGGAATAGAATAATTTCGTGGCTAATAATCTATAATATTAGCCACGACGTTATGCTAACGTCGTCCCTAATAGAGCAGTAGAGACGAATCAATGTTGGCGTTATCGTGTGCCGACGTTAATTATGTTTTAATATACCTTTTTTTAATATATCTATAAAGGAATTTATATATCGATAATATATAATTAAGTAATTAAATAAACCACAATAGACACTCAGGTTCTCCCAGAAAATCTCCATCTTCAATTTCATTATAACCAATTGAAGATGGAGATTTTGCAGAAAAATTGATAATCATTGTGAAAATTCCTTAAGGAGAAGTGATTCTAACTAATAGACAATCAGGCTCTCCTTGCAAATATACATCTTCAATTAATTAATTCTAACTAATTGAAGATCATGGAGATTGCCAAGGAGAGATTGATGATCATTGAGAAAATTCAATCAATGTGTTTCTAACAATTAGATTTTTTTTCCAACCAATAGACAATCGTGATCTTTTGAGAAATCTTTATCTTAAATTTACTTTTAACTAATTGAAGATGGAGATATCTCAGAAGAGATTGAGAAGATCATGATTGGTTATTGGTTGAAAAAAATCATTCATTTCACATTTATAAGAATATTAAATTCTTTAAGGAGAAGCGAGAAAGGAACATGTTATTTAAAGGCCATGAAACTTATTTGACAAAGAATATCAGTGACTACTTTTGTCGGTGAGTCATTCATAAGATTATTAGGGATGGCGATAGCATAATTCCGTGGCTAATAATCTATAATATCGGTCACGGTATTATGCTATTGTCGTGTCTAATAGTTTTAAAATATCAGCCACAATATTATGCTATCACCGTGGCTAATATTTTTTTTAAAATGGCAGGAAAAGGGCGGAGAAACCTGACTTTTAACCCCTGCGTTCATGAAGAAAATTGTCTTTGATAATAAAGGCGGGAGACGAATGGGAAAGCTAGACCATTAGCAATGGAGCCGACAATGAAAGTCGTGACTGATATTTTTTATTAACCACGGTGTCAATTCGTCGACACTAATAATTTTTATTAACCAATGTTGGTCGTTAAAAACCATATTTTTACTAATGAATCTTAAGTGATCTAGTGGTTAAAATATTTATGATACATAATAAAGACCAAGATTCATCCCCTCTTCTAGCTTAGCGATAACAAGAGGTGGATATCCCCCAGGCCTCCATGAGATCATGAGTTCGAGCCCGTCAGCAACAAGTTCTGCGTATGGTTAAATGGTTAATTGTTAGGATCTAGATCGCGGATGGTGGACCGGGGTCCAACTGACACTACAACACTCAACGGTTGGCGTTTAATCCGGTTAGAGATTAACACCAGTTTCAATACTACACAGGCTGTTACAAACCCTTGAACCGAGTTCAAGTGCGGAAGTGGTTTGTTTCAGACTGAAGCAACACACATAGGATGAATAGAGATAGAGTTTGGAGAAAGTCGGTTTGAGGTTTAGTGAGTCGGTTAGAATGATGTAAGTCGGTTATGACAATGCGAGTCGGTTAGAAGGCGGAACCGACGGAAAGTAAATAACAAGACACATGTTTTTATGGATGTTCGGAGATAAAACTCCTACGTCACCCCTTCTTCTCAAACCGCGAGAAGGATATTCACTAAGGAATACTTAACCACACTACACAATCGAGACTTATTTACTGCTCGATGAACACTCGTACAATTCTCACAGAAATTGTAATCACACTTCAAATGCACACTTAAACATTGAATCTTGTAGAGAGATAAACACAACTTGTGATTGTTAGAACTCTATTTTACTCCTCTTCAGCTCCTTCTTTTATAGGTGAGATGTGCCAACGGTCACATTTCTTCAACGGATACCTTTAGGGTAATCCTTGAATCTGATTGGTTGAGCATAGGTTCAGCATTAATTAATTGCGGTTTAAGCTTCCAAGGCATGGAGTAGAACAACTTCATTTGTCTTTTACTTAATATGGAAACTACCGGTTGGCCAGTTACCTACATCTGGAGAACTGCACCTTTTACTTGTACCAAAATGGTAACTGTTTCTTCAGGCAATCTTCTGCAGCCTTCAGAGTATCATCAGACTTGTATGAATATGGCAATGTCACAGTCTGATCCTTTAATATCATCTTCCGCAGATACTCAAAGTGTTCGTTTGCACCAATTTGTAGATTGTACTTAGTTTGATAATCTTGACTTCTTTCTTTAAGTAGTCTCTTCGTCGGTTTTAGGTTGAATACTGCATTTTGGTTTAGGATGTCTACCTGTTGTTTATAGCTTCAGGTTAACCGGATAACTTCCGGTTTTGGATACATCCTTTGCTTCTTCTTCTAACCGGTTTGATTACTTGACCAGTTAGATTCTTGACCGTTCCTGCACAGGAAATTTGTTTTTGTTAAGTTCTTATTTTAACCGGTCTAATTTATCTATCAATTTCTCCCTTTTTGATTATTTTATTTAAAATATTCAAAATCATGTAAGATGTAAGAAGTAGGCCGGTTGTTTAAATATTTAGAAAAAGTTTAGAAAAATTTTGGAAAAATTTGAGAAAATTCTATCTTTAAGGAAAATTTTTATATCTTATTAATTTCTCCCTTTTTGATTATTTTATTTAAAATATTCAAAATTATGTAAGTAATAAAATGTAGGCCGGTTTCCAAAAATACTTTATATATATATATATAAATAGGAAATATTATAATGTTGACATAAAGGACAGATAATTGAAAGTCTATTCCCTATTCTTGTCGTCTTTAGGCATATATCTTTAGAGATATTGAGTCATCATTCCCTTTCCCGGATTGCACGGATCGCTGCCAAGTCCGGTGGAGGATGCTTGACCACCCGAGGTGCCGATGGTTGGTGAAGCCTGTGCTGGTGGAGGGACCGATCTAAGTGGAAGCACATTAGCACACCGCACTCTCTTCCTTAGCAATATAGTCTCGTCCTCAACTTCTTCAACTTCTGGTGAATCCGGGTTGATTGGAGGAGCATTGGTCGGTTCAGCAATGTCATCCAACTGTTATTGAGCCCGTTTAGCCGTTGTCTTCTTGGTGACCTTTCTCTTTTTGGTGACCGGTCCGGTTGAGGTAGTAGCCAGATTAGAGAGTTTATTTGTTTCGGCTATTTCTTCTTCTATCAATTTTTGTTGGATTAGCCGAGCTGCGTCCTCATTCGCTTGTACTTCTTGTTTTGGTGCGACATTTTCTACCACCTGAACGTGTTGGGCCAGGCTCGCATCCGCCTGTTCCCTTTCCTTTAGTATTCGCATGTTCTCGTTCTCAGCTTCTTAGAGTTTTTGGGCCGCGATCTCATTCGCTTTCTCAAGCGCCTTGTTGGCCGCTAGCTTGGCCGCAATCATTTCCGCAAGCTGTTCGGAGACCGCTTGTAGTGATGCTTCGGTCAGGGCATGCTTTTCTTCAAGCGCTGCCATTCTTTGAAGTATCGAACCAGCCTGGATACCGGATTGAAAATGACCCTCTTCAAGAGATGTCAACCTTTCATCCGTTGACGCGAGTTGTTGAGCGGTATGATTGTGACCCATGTGTATCTAGAATAATCATCAATAACAACCATAATGTAATGCATACCACCTAGGCTGGTGACCCTAATCGGTCCAAATAAATCCATGTGAAGAAGGTCTAAATATCGGTTAGACTGAATGTGTCCTTTATTCTTAAATGTTGATTTAGTTTGTTTACCCATTTGACATGCTGGGCACACCTTATCCTTAATAAATATTATATCAGGAATTCCTTCAACTAACTTTTTATTGCGGATATAGTTTAAGGTTTTGAGGTTTAGATGGTTTGTTAGGATTGGGTACGCTCTTGGAGGACCGGGGTGTTCCGGTTTTAGGAAGGGTGGCCGCTTACAACAACACAACACACTTTGGTGATAGTCCGGTTAAAGACTATAACCGTTCTCAGCACTTCGCAAACTGTCACAGACTCTTGAACCAGGTTCAAGGGCGGAAATGTCTGTTTCAGTCTGAAGCAACGTATGCGACTTAGTTTTGATGAGATTAATGAGGAGTCGGTTAGATGGAGTGTATGAACCGGTTTTTGATTTAAGGAGTAAGATTGTTTTGGTTTGTGGTTAGGTTAAGTGAGTAAGCAGGAAATAAAGGAAATAACACGAGACAAGATTTTTTATGGATGTTCGGAGCAAACCCTCCTACGTCACCCCTTCTTCTCAGGTTATGAGAAGGATCTCCACTAACTTTCAAAGTTACAACAATTACACAGCCGGTCGAGCCTAACTCGCTGCTCGCCGGTTACACCAACTCACTCTTGATGTCATACAATAACACAACACAACAATAGCTTTCGGTAAATGACACAACGGTTTTTGGATCGCGCGTGAGATTTCTTTATCTCTCTAAGATTTTCGTATCTTGTCATTAATGAGGTCGCTTCGTCTTTCTTTTATAGTGAAGATGATCCCAATGGTCACTTTCTTCTCTCACCGTGGGATTGGTTAATTCAGAGTCACGCCGGTGCAGAGAGGTTGCTTGTACGTTTCAACTTCCTATCACTTGGCAAACATGCAGATACTCCTCAGGTAAAGATGACGTAGCCGGTTTGCAGATTCGAACACGTGTCAGGCATGCACCCTCCGGCTGTCGAAGTCGGATCAGTAAATCATCATTGTTTTTCTCGCATGCTTCTGATCGGATATTATCTTCTTTTATTTCTTCGAGACACGTCTATTTCGTCATATTACGTCATCTCTGTAGATTTTAGTTTTCGTTTGACTCTTACATAGTATAGTCCGACTGGGATGTAGACTTTTCTTTGCTAGCCGGTCCCTTGAGAATGTTGAAACCGGTTCCTCTTGATCTTGACTTGATCACTTGGAACTGAATTTCTTTGAAGTGTTCTTTAGCCGGTTTGTGAGGCTCCAGCCGGTTTATGCAATTCGATCTGTTTCCAGCACATAGAAGTTAATAGTTGTTCAGTTTTCTGGCCGGTTCCAAAAATTAACTTTACTTAATTTTTCTATCAATTTCTTCCTTTTTGATTATTTAGAATAAATATTCAAAACTTGTAATGTATGGCCGGTTTGAAAATTAACTTACTTAATTTTTCTATCAATTTCTCCCTTTTTGATTATTTAGAATAAATATTCAAAACTTGTAATGTGTGGCCGGTTTGAAAATTAATTTACTTAATTTTTCTATCAATTTCTCCATTTTTGATTATTTAGAATAAATATTCAAAACTTGTAATATTCAAAAAAGCTTTTTGACAATTTCTCTCTATTTGATGTTTTTCTATTTAAGAAAAATTTCAAAAAAATGTTTTGATTTTTCAAATAATGTTTAGTGAACTAAGTACTTTAAAATATGATAAAAGTGACTGAGTTTCTGAAATAAAGCCAAACACAGATAAATTGTTCTTAAGAAAGAAAAGAAACTAAGGATTGGATGGTCCCCCCTTTTCATTTTCTTTCTCCTTCCGTCTCCTTTCTTCTTCTTCCATTGCCTTCTATTCCCTCTCTCTTCGTTCAGCATCGAATTGCCAACCGGTCCATACACTTGAGATGCCGGGAGTTCGTTTGCCAAATCCAAAATCGCCACTTGCTTGTCTTGGTGGGCGAGGCGGTTGAGCAACAATCAGTCTGGTACTTGGAATTTCGACTGCTTTCTTCTTTCTCCGGTTGAGTTGTTTGATATCATCTTCTTCTTCGTCAAGAGGTTCTTCGTTTAGTCCGACCGGTTGAATCTCTCCTAGACCGCTTCGTTCTGCCAGCTTCATTACGGTCGCAACCGCTTTCCGTTTGTTCTTATTCCTTGTCTTCATGGAGTGCGAGCGTTGAGCCGGTGTGGATTCTTGTAGAGCGGCCTGCTCTTCCTCATCGCATTGCTTGGCAAGCTCAAGATCTTTGTCCTCAATTTCCTTCCTTAACCGTCCCCTCTCCTTTTATTCGTCTTGAAGTTTCTTTGCAGTTTCGGCATCAGAATTGATTTGCGCTTGAGTTTTGTTGACTTGAAGTATGGACAGCTCTTCAATCTGAGCGGCCATAGCCTGCAACATGTCGATTAAAGGAGCGGTTGCGGTTTGGACGGATTCGGCGATCATTGACTTGATTGAAGTTTGCACGGTTTTATCTATCATCGACTTGATCGATGTTTGGGCGGTGTTGGCAATTTCTGATTGAATGGATCCCCGGATAGTTTCTATCAAGTTGGTTTCAACGGTTGCAATCTTCTCATCGGTAGCAATGTTGTACTTGTGAAGACAAGAGATAATTGTATCAACCACCACTTGCTTTACTTGCTCAAGATCCGGAGTCTTGTCAGTCTGAGGAGGATCACTGCTCCGGTTTTCTACTGTCATGAAGGACTCTCCAGTACCAAAGAAGGGTTTGCTTTGGTAGAGGTCGGCATAAGTTAAGACATGTTTGCACTTGTCCTTCCATTCTGCTTCGAGCCGGTCAACACTTTTAATGAGTCTATCATGCACTGGGTGAAACCGCTCAAACATTCTTGATTCGATTGGAGTTAAAGTTGCTCCTTCTGCCTCCCTCAATGCATCTTCTACTGCATGTAACCGGGCGTATTCGTGAATCGCCAAGGTTTTGTTGAATGCGGCTTGAATGAAGTTGGTACCTGCTAGCTTGAGAGCCTCTTCTTCTAGTTCCAACAGTTTCTCCCAGTGTTTGTTACCGCTCATATCGGGGATCATGTCTGATAGATTTGTTTCATTACGTAGCTTGACCCATAAGTGGTATGATGAGACCAACTCTCCAGCATCCTTGTTCATATCCAGGAGGAGCTGCTGAAACATCTCCTCCTCTTCTTCTGCTGAAATGAGGACCTCGGCTTCAGTTACAATCTCAGGTTGTGAACCGGTTTGCAGAACACTTTTTATTTTTACCGCAGAATCCTCAAGTAAAACTTCTTTGCCTTTGTTAACCTGAATTGGACCTTCAGGTGTGAAAGTTGAATCAGCTGGCCCGTCTTGGGCCGATCGGAGCGTTGTATCGGTTGGAACAGACTTGTTCCCCGTCGAACCGGATGGTTCTTTTTCTTCAATATTTCCCTCCTGAGCCGGAGGGGTGATGTTCTCAGTGTTGGCCGTTTCTTCGACCGGATGGGTTTCACTCTGACCGGGTATCTCAACCTGATCAGCTGGCTTAAGAAGACTTGTCACGTCGTCTTCAGTTTCAATAACAGTGTTTTGGACCGCGTCCATTATAACCTATGAGGTTCTTAAACCTACTTCAACCATTATCTCATCGAGTTTCTTGTTCGGGGACTTGGAGTTTTCAGAGTGAATACTAACCTCTTCTGCCTCCTTTGATGTTGACTTGGTTTCTTGGCTCCCCGAGGGTTCGGCTTGCCTTGATGGTGGAGAGTCGACTGGAATGGGATGAACTGTGTTGATGGGAATGGGCTGAAGGATGTCTGCGGTTATCTTTGGTGAATGATCCGAGGAAAGAGTTTTCTCGGAATCTGCCGGCTTGTTTGAGCTCTTCTTTGCGGATGTCTTCTTCCTCCCCCTTTTCTTTTGAGAGGCCTCGACTTGAACCGCCTTCCCCTTGTGATCTTCTTGTTTCGAACTTTCTTCATCCGGTGCGGATGAGCTGGTTCCCTTTGATGACTTCGTTCTGGAGGACTTCGGCCTAGCCGCTTTGGCATTCTTCTTGCTCATTTGCTCAGAGTTAAGAACATTAGCGGATGGAAGCAGTTCACCTTCACCAAGTTCCACATTAAGGAACTTAAGAATTTTCACTATTTGCATTGCGAAGGCCTGAACCCGACCATCCTTCTTCACTACCATTTCGCAGAACTGTTCGAACAGAACGGTTCCCAAGTCTATCTTGTCACCGCGTACAATCGCCATCATCATTTTTAACTTCAGCTTTGTCAGGTTATCGAAGTTGCCTCCTCTACCCTGAAGTGATCTGGAGACTATGTTCAGTAGCCATCTGAACTCCTACTTAAGTTTGTTCTTCCGGCTTGAGTGAGTCACCAGATCTTTGTCGTCAACCGATATCACCAACCGGACCGCGTTGGATTCTGCGTTTGTCAGGCTTGTTTTGAAGTCCAGCCCGGTATTTGGCAAACCGAGTGCTTCAGAAAAGAGCTCCTCCGTGATGTTAACCGTTTTGCCGCTTACGGTGGCAGATACCGTCCTCTTTGTTAGAGTCGCCGTCGCCAGAAACTCCATAACTTTCGTCGGGTGCACGATGAACGGACCAGACAAAAACGTTTCTAATCCCAAATCCCTTAGTGATTGCAGCACAGCCTTGTTCTCCTCCGCGGCGTGTTCGTCGATGTTGCTGAAATCGACCTGCAACATGTATTGAAAGGGTGCTTTGACTAGAGTCATGATGATTTTGTGAAAGAGGAAGATGAAGAACAACGATGATCGGAAGTCAGAGAGATTTTTAATATTTTAGAGAGAGAAAGCTTGTGCAAATAATGTACTGTTTTGCACTTATATATGAGGCGGTTTCGAACGGTTGGAAGATGAACCGTCACTTGGTTGTGTTTTTGGCGCCAACTTTCCCTCCAAAAGTTACTGCAGTAACTTTCGGCGGTAAATGCGGATAATACAATGGGCGGTAATTTTTGTGCGCGGTAAAACCGTGGGCGGTAAGTTTTTCAAACTTTTTCAGTTTTGTTTGAGGTTTTGATTTACCGGAGGCTTGTTAACCGGAAGTTTCGTTTAACATGGAGTCTTATGTTTATTCAAGTCAAAACCAGAAAGAAAGATATTGTGAATAACTGGAGACTTTAAAAATGAGAAAATTTTATTAATAAATCCGAAACATAGAGTTATGAAGTGGTTTTCCGGTCGTACAGCAAAATGACCAGAAAACCGGAAAGTACAGATAGATTAAACTAGATCGATCCAATCCCCTTCGATCATTATAACAAGCCATTTGGTCACGGTGTTGTCGGGTGTCCGTTCCTCAATCCTCGATATCCATCTATCTAGCATGGATAGAGTTAGAGTGTTGGCCGGTCCGACAGGAACACCGGGCCCGAGGTTGCGGCGATGGTCCTCCAAGAATCAAGTGATTTGTGGAGCGAAACCGATCCTTCCCCTTGGAGAGGTGATGAGCTGCTTCAAATTGTTGAAGAGGTAGGAAGCCTAGTTGATGGGCGATTTTCGAATGATGGCTATCATGATGTCAAAAGCCTCCCGGTTATAGTTTTGGTTGGGCATTCGGCCCATGATAGACCGCTGAACCAAGTCATGAAAGACTTGGTATTGAGGAGCGAGTTTTTCTTTCTTCCCGTGGTCGGCGAACGGTTCAATGGAAGAGGAGAAGATATGGGCGTAGTCTTCCTTAGCCGGGAAGAATGGCATTGGGAAGTCTGAGAATCCTTCGGTTGGAAGGTCAAAGAATAGAGCAAAGTGTTCTTCGGTAAGCCGAAGAAATTTCCCGTCAATGATGGTCCGAATGCTATCATCATTAAGAATATGCCCGTTGTTGAAGAACTCGTACACCTCCTCTTCGAGGATGGTGTCTGAACCTTCAAGAAATTCCTAAAGCCCCGATTCTACGATCGGTTGGAAGATGCTTTCATGAAACCGGCCATTTCTTATTTCTTGGAAGTTGACTATGATTGAGTTTCGTAGTTCAGCATTCATTTTGGATAAGAGTGAGATTGAGAATCGAACAGAGTTCTTTGAACTTTCAAGCTTAGAGAGAGAATAGTATAGGAAGCGTGTTTGAAGAGGAAGGATTAGGTCCCCTTTTATAGCGTGAGCGGTTGGGTGCATTAAATGAGAATATTTTGAAAAATTAGACCGTTTATGTCTGGTCATAAATGCCTTGTCAATTTTCAAGAGGATAAGGGTATGTTTAGTCTTTTCGGATCAGGCATGCTTATTGAAAGCGAATACTTCTATTTCCAAGAGTGATTTGATTTGGTTTGATACAGCGCATTTAATGTTGGTCATTACTTTAGGATTTCTTTGATTTTTGATCGAAAAAGGAAAAAAATGATCTTCATTAATGCGAAGTACTAAACTGGTAGTACAAAAAAATTACCGGTTTAGGAAAGGATAAAGGAGATGAGAAAGAGTTAAACATTTGATGACCCGGCCGCTTGATTCTTCTTGGCCTTAGCTGCTTCCCACCGGTCGATCAGCTCTTGGATTATCTACTTAGTGAGCACATGCTTCGGATGAAGAGTGACGAAGGGTCCGGAGTGGATATCCAGGCTTGCACAAAAACCGCTTAGCTGAGGAGCATAGCCGGTTTTGTTTGAGAAAATCATCTTCTTCAGGTTGCTGAAGATGATCCAGGACCAGTTTACCGGTGTCCCAACCGTAACGGCGATCATCATCTCGAAGAGCCTTTGGGTGTAGTAGTAGCTCTTCTCTCTGCCCAGAACGGACTTTCCCAGAATCTCACAAAGAAGCTGGTACTTGTGAGAGAGTTGACTTTTAGCACCCAAAGGTCTAACCGGGATGTCAGAGTTGGAGAACCGATGACACATTTCTTCAATGGTCACCGGAGAGTAGGTTAGATCGGTTACCCCTTCAGTGGGCAAACCGCAGTATTCAGCGAAATCCGTCTCGCTGAATAGAAAGGACTGACCGTAAACTCGTGCAACGATTATGTCTTGGTGCACTTCCTTTGCGGTCTGGAAGAATTCATCGACTACTAGGTAGTCGAGGATGAATCTGTTTTCCAGAAATCCTCTTAGCCCGCTTCTTTCAACGGCTAAGAACATTTCTTTGACATCGTGATCTTCGTATTGATAGATCGAGTTGAAATCAGCCAAGAGAATTTTCTTTGCTAGTGGGTCGAAGTTCATGTTCTTGAGGTGATTTGAGCTTAAGATAGTTTTTGTGAATAGTAAATTTTGTGAAGAGTTGTGAGGATCTGAGGGTGGTTTATATAGCCAGGGGTTCGGCTAGATCAATAGGTTAAGCATGCTTAGTGATGTCATCAATTAGTTAATAGGCTTTAACTTGTTGAAGTGTATAATGTTTATTTCCAATGCAAAGGTAATTATGACTAAGATATTAATGATGACAAAAATCTGTTGACAAGATGTGAGTCTCCCTCTCTTGATGATGGACACATGTCGTCATCTCGATTGAGGTAAACTATTTTATTAATTACAGGCTTCATTTCTCAAGGTATGCATGAAAACGCGGTTAGCTATCTCAAGTTAACCGGAAAAGTTCAATCCATCGAAACCAGAGTGTATTTGTACTAATCGGTTTTCCATGACCGGTTTTAGTTGGATATTTTATTCCAATTATGAAGAAATGTTGAGACATATCAACGTTTGTTCAGCTTTGGATTAAGTATATCCACTTATACCAGGTAATTTCGACCGTGTAGTAAATATACACGTGATTTGACATCATGAAGTGATCAGGCATTACCGGAGACTTCCTCCCAGTTAGTATTCTTGAATTTTCAATGGCCTATTTGAATATGGTTTGAGAAGCGAGAGCTTCTTCCTGAACACATATCTCGGTTTTTCATAATTATGTATGTAGGCAGTATGCATGCATGATCATGATATAAGTTGCTTAACATCGGTAATTCCTAGAATATTTCTGAAATGAGAAAACTTAGCTTCCTGTAGCGGTTTGGTGAAGATGTCTGCTACTTATTGCTCAGTTGAGACATATTCCAACCGGATATGTTTCTCCTGAACATGCTCCCAGATGAAATGATATCTTATATCAATGTGCTTCGTTCTTGAGTGCAACACCGGATTGTATGTAATCGCTATCGCGCTGGTGTTGTCACAAAATATTGGTGATTCCTCAGCTACTACGCCAAAGTCCCTTAGTTGCTGTTGGATCCAGAGGAGTTATGCACAACAACTTCCGGCTGCTATATACTCTGCCTCTGCGGTTGATGTTGCAACTGAGGTCTGTTTCTTGCTGCTCCAAGTAACTAGTCGGTCACCCAGGAATTGGAAGATTCCACTTGTACTCTTTCTATCGATTTTACATCCTACGTAATCCGCGTCTGAGTAGCTTATGAGAATGAAACTTGAGTCTTTTGGATACCAAAGTCCCACTTCTTGAGTTCCCTTCAGATATTTTAATATTCTTTTGGTCGCAGTGTAATGTGATTGCTTTGGATTGGCTTGGAATCTCCCGCATACTCCAACCGCAAACAAGATATCCGGTCGGCTGACTGTTATGTAAAGCAGGGATCCAATCATTCCCCGATATGTTGTGATGTCAACGGCTTGACCATCCTCATCTTTGTCTAACTTTACGGAAGGGCTCATTGGTGTAGCCGCCTCGGCGCATGTATCCATTCCAAACTTCTTCAGTAGTTCGGCTGTGTACTTTGGTTGACTTATGAACGTTCCGGCTTCAATCTGCTTAACCTGAAGTCCTAGGAAGAAACTCAGTTCTCCCATCATACTCATTTGAAATTTGTCAGTCATCATTTTTGAGAATTTATCACATAGTTTTGGATCGGTTGATCCGAAAATAATATCATCGACATATATTTGAACAAGTAATATGTGTTCTTTTTTCTCAAATTTGAAAAGTGTTTTGTCAACTGAACCTATTGTAAATTTGTGATCAAATAAGAATTGTGTTAACGTATCGTACCAGGCTCTTGGAGCCTATTTCAAACCGTAAAGGGCTTTGTTCAGCCGGTAAACATGATTTTCGTGTTCTAGATTTTTGAAACCTGGAGGTTGATTAACATATACCTCCTCATTTACCTTACCGTTTAGAAAAGCACTTTTAACATCCATTTGAAAAACTTTGAAATTTTTGAAAGCTACATATGCTAAAAATATTCTAGTGGCCTTAAGTCTAGCTACAGGGGCAAAGGATTCTTCAAAATCAACGCCTTCTTCCTGTTTGTAGCCTTGAGCCACTAACCGGGCTTTGTTCCTCGTAAATAAACCGTCTTCATTGAGTTTATTTCTGAATACCCATCGTGTTCCTATAACCGGTTTATTTTTCGGTCTAGGGACTAGGTACCAGACTTTATTTCTCTCAAACTCGTTTAATTCCTCTTGCATTGCTAGGATCCAATCGGGATCTGACAATGCTTCATCCACCTTTTTCGGCTCAATTTGTTATATGAAAGCGGAGTTTTCATAGTGTTCCAAATTTTGTTGCCTAGTTCGGACGAGTGAGGATTGGTTACCTATTACTAGTTCAAAAGGATGATTTTTGTTCCTTCTGAGGTTTATCCGAGACGTGTCTATCAAGCTTTCGGTTGGCTGGTCAAGGTTAGACTGATCGGTAGGCTAAATAGAGTCAGACCGACCGATTTCTTCAGTCGAAACTGAAGAGTCAATTTTCTGCGGTAAAGCAGCTTGATCAGGCTGAGGTTCAGCATCAACCGCTTGGTCATTGACAAATCGTCTAAAAACCGGAACCTCGTCTTCATCATCAGAATAGATATTGAAATTTTCCATTCTGTTGTGAAGGTCGAAGGGTAAAGCAGTGTTTCGTTCAACCGATTCATCAAAAACAACGTGGGCTGTTTCTTCAATTGTTAAAGTCCTAGTATTATATATCCTATAAGCCTTACTTACAGCTGAATATCCCAACATTATTCCCTCATCGGATTTAGCATCAAAAGCGGTCAAATAATTTTTGCCGTTGTTGTGAACAAAACATTTACTACCAAAAAATCGAAAATACCGTATGTTTGGAATTCGATCATAGTATATTTCAAAAAGAGTTTTGGAAAATCGTTTAGTTACTAAGGATCGGTTTTGAGTGTAACATGCGGTATTGATAGCCTCAGCCCAAAACTTTTGAGCAATACCCGAATCGGCTATCATTGACCTTGCAGCTTCCTTGAGAGTTCGGTTTCTTCTCTCAGGCAGACCGTTTTTTTGAGGAGTTCTGGCACTAGACAACTCGTGTCTAATACCGGAATCATCAAGAAAAGTAGTTAATCTGCTATTTATAAACTCAGTTCCTCTATCACTTCTGATTTTGTTTACTCGAATAGATTTTTCATTTTGTATTCTCAAAATCAAACAGATCCATATGCAAAAGTTCTAAGCACCGTTCAGATTGATAATTTCATTTACTTTTGAAGGATGACTTTATTTGTTTACCCATTTGACATGCAACACATACTTTATCTTTTGAAAACTTAACATTTGGAAAACCGTAAACTAGTTCTTTGGACATATAAAGTTAATTGTTTTGAAATTTAAATGGTTTAGCCGTTTATGCCAAAGCCAGTTTGGATCATTTCCAGCTATCATGCATACAGGTTTTTCAAAATCAGTTTTCCAATTAACTTTATAAATATTTCCCATTCGGTTACCGGTCAAAAGAATGTCATTTTGATGATTCTTAACTAAACATGCATTCTTATGAAATTCAACTTTATAACCTACATCGCACATTTGACTTATGCTTAATAGGTTAAAATGCAAGTGTTCTACCAGTAATACATTATTTATGGATAGATTACCATGGACAATCTTACCCTTGCCCACGGTTTTACCTTTCGAGTTGTCACCGAATGTTATTACTACTCCGGTTTCAAACTTGATGTCGGTTAGTAGTTCATCATTACCGGTCATGTGTCTTGAGCATCCGCTGTCCAGATACCATTCCGAGTTCTTTAACCGGTTGCTTCTCCTAACTTGCAAAAGAAAATTATTTACACCTTTTTGGTACCCACATTCAGTTGGGTCCATGGTTGATTAGTCCCTTTGGGATCCAAACTTGGATAAGTCGGATCACTTTCCCGGTATCTGTTCTTATAATGTTTGGCTTAACTTCTTGATCTTTGCTCAAGAATGCCTTATGTTGTGGTGATGAGTGTCTTTGAGACCTAAATTTACTTGTTTTATTTTGTTTATTTTCTTTCCGGTTGGCTTTCCTTCTCTCAGGATGAAGCCTGTTTTCTAATTCAGTCGGACTTACATATTTAAGTTCTTTTTCCAGTTTTAGATCACGTTCCTCCTCATTTTCGGTTGATGAACTCTTGACAAATCTTATGAATGGAAGATTGTCTTTTGTGAGTTTCATCCCGTTAGGTTGTTCTGATTCGTTTTGTTTATTTTGTTCATAACCGATACCAAATCTACATTTAGGGTGTCTTTTATAATTACACATCTGTTTTACGGCTAGACGAGATCTCTCCCACGCAGCCGTAACATACAATGCTCGTTCATTAGTTTCAGTTACCGGTTGAACTGTCTCCCCATTATTTAAGGATAGTTCATCCGGTTCATACATTGCGGTTTCGCATGACTTGTTTTGGTTTGTGATTATGTTAAGTGAGTAAGCAGGAAATAAAGGAAATAACACGAGACAAGATTTTTTATGGATGTTCGGAGCAAACCCTCCTACGTCACCCCTTCTTCTCAGGTTATGAGAAGGATCTCCACTAACTTTCAAAGTTACAACAGTTACACAGCCGGTCGAGCCTAACTCGCTGCTCGCCGGTTACACCAACTCACTCTTGATGTAATACAATAACACAATACAACAATAGCTTTCGGTAAATGACACAACGGTTTTTGGATCGCGCGTGAGATTTCTTTATCTCTCTAAGATTTTCGTAACTTGTCATTAATAAGGTCGCTTCGTCTTCCTTTTATAG